>NW_020950600.1:2691970-2784249 GCF_900497805.2 Vombatus ursinus | reverse complement strand
TATCTTTTTCCCTGTCTCTGCCTCTCTGTCCCTGTGTCTCTGTCTCTCTGTCCCTGTGTCTCTGTCTCTATCTCTCAGTCCCTGTGTCTCTGTCTCTGTCTGCCTCTTTCCCTCTGTCCCTGTGTCTCTGTCTCTGCCTCTCTGTCTCCATCTCTATCTCTCTGTCTCTGTCTGTCTCTCTTTCTGTGCCTGTCTCTGTCTGTCTCTCTCCCTCTGTACCTGTGTCTCTGTCTCTATCTGTCTCTCTGTCTCTGTCTCTCCCTCCCTCCCTCCCTCCCTCTCTCTCTCTGTCCCTGTGTCTCTGTCTCTATCTGTCTCTGTCTCTCTCTCTCTCCCCCTCCCTCCCTCCCTCTCTCTCTCTCTCTCCATCTCCCACTCCCTCCCTCTCTCTCTCTCTGTCCCTGTGTCTCTGTTTGTCTCCCCCTCTCTGTTCTTTGGTCCGTCCCTATAATATATGTCTGCCTGACTCTTTGTGGCCTTGTGTTTTTGTTCTGTTTTCCTGTATCCTTACCTGTCTCTCTCCCCATCATTTTCTCTGTCTCTGTCTGTCTCTGTCTATCTCTGCCCCAGTTTTTCCGTTGGTCACTTTCTGCCTGTCTCTCTGTCTCTCTCTTTGTGACTTTGTCTCTGTCTCTTTTTCTTTACACCTAAGTGTCCATCTCTTCCTATCTCCCCCTATCTCTATGTCTCTCTATCCCTTTGTCTCTCTTCTTCTCTCCCAGTGTCTGTTCTTCACTACGTTCCCCCGTCTCTTTCTATCCCATGTCTCTGTCGATCTCTCTGTCCCTGCGACTCTCCACTTCTTTCTCTCTCTTTGTCTGTTGCTGTCTGTCTGTCTCTGTCCGTGTCTCTGTGTCTCTCTCAGGTTCCTGGGTTTGCAGGTCAGCCTTCCCTTCCAGAGAGGAGGGTTCTGCCTAAGACCAATGCAAACACATGAATGCAGTTGGGATTGACAGGACGCTCAGAGACAGTTATTTCAGTCATGTTCACCTCTTCATGACCCCATTTGAATTTTTTTTTTGGCAAAGATACTGGAGTGATTTGCCATCTCCTCCAATTTATTTTACAGATGAAGAAACTGAGGCCAACAGAGTTGTGACTTGCCCAGGGTCACACAGCTAGTAAGTGTCTGAGGCCAGGTTTGAACTCAGGATAATGAGTCATCCAGACTCCAGGCCCAGTGCTCTATACATTATGGCACCACCTAGCTGCCTGAGGGGGAGGGTAGCCTGTGTAAAGGTACATAGGTGGAATGTTCAGGTCCCTGACCTATCACAGGGATTTCACCTGGCAGAGGAGAATCCCTACGTGGCCACACTTGAATCAGGTACCCCAGAATCAGGAGACCTGCAAACAATGAGACCCTGACAAATCCCCATCTCACTCACACTGGGAAAGCCAGGTGGTACTCTGGCCTGGAGTCAGGGAAGACCTGAGTTCAAATCCAGCCTCAGACACTTACTAGCTGTGTGACCCTGGGCAAGTTGCTTCACTTCTGTTGGCCTCAGTTTCCTCATCTGTAAAATACAGATAACAATAGCATCTACCTCCTGTGGTTGCCATGAGGATAAAATGGGATAATAATTGTAAAGTGCTTAGCACATCACCTGGATCATAGTAAGCTCTATACAAATTTTAGTTATAATTATTATTCTGTAGACACCAGCCAGGTCTGAACTTGGAAGAAGGAGAGAGAGGGATAACTCAGAATCACTGAGTTATCTCTGGCTTGTCGTAGTCAATCTGGGAAGAGCAGTTTCCTGGATCTGGGCCCCGCACTCAACCCTGTTCACTGCACTTAGGCTAAGCCCCAATCCAACTGCCGAAAGGGTAGCCTCTCAAGCTGGTCCCCAACAGCCACACCCCAGAGCTGCAGGGCTTTGGAGCTCCGTGTGTGACCCGTATCATCTGTTTACATGTACACCCCACATACATACAGACCAGGCATACATAGTCGTACTACAGGTGATAGCGGAGACAGGCTCTTCAAGGGGAGCAAGCCTTGGGGGCAGTCTTGATGTCCTGGATTCCAGTCCTACCTTCTGGGCCAGTCAATCACCCAGTACCCCTGCAACTCTCTAAGACTCACAGGTGAGCAGCTGCTGCTTTGATGGAGGGAGTTTTCACACTGGGAGATCCCCATACTGTACACCAAATGAATCACAGGCCAACAAACAGACACCGATCCCTTCCATCAAAACCATCGATGATAACAGCCGACATTTCCAGAGCATTTTGGAGTCCACAAATCCCTTTACATCAGGGGTTCTTAACCCAGGTCCCCAGACCCTGTGACTAAACTTCCAGGGGGTCTGTGAATTTAGACAGAAAAATAATTACAGCCTTGTTCTCACTAAGTTCTACCCGAAATTTGTCATTTCCATCGATTATGATTGTGAGAAGGGCTCCATCCATAGACTTCACCAGACTGTCTGTAGAAGGGGTCTAAGGATTCATACAAAAAGGGGAGAAAGGTTTATATCCATTGTCTCAAACCAGCCTCTAATGTTTTTGCCGTAAGGAATTCTAAATGAGGAAACCCCTTTGACAAATGCAGACCAGCACTTTATTCTCAGAGACTTCTGCAGATAAGAAGCTTGCCCAGGGTCACTTCGCCAATATGTCTACCACTGGATTCGAACTCAGGTCTTCCTGATTTCAAGGCAAACACGCTACCTACTAGGTTAGACTGTCTCTCAGCTACTATTTTATTTACCTTATTTTACAGATGAGGAAAGAAGGTCTCAGAGAGACGTATCAGGGACAGCTCTTCACATCCGAGGCAGGATCCAAACCCATGTCTGTCTGACTCAAGGCCCAGTGCTCAGGCCCCTATCCCTGCTGATGCTAGGATGCAGGGATACCATTCCACCCATCCCTGTATCCAAAGCTTACCTCTTTAAGGGCATTATTTTTATAGTCTTTGTGGAGCTTGGACCCTAACTGGAATTGGAGGTGCCAGAAGTGGGAAATATTCCTTTCAAAGTGGAGAGCAGGTCTATGGGATGGTTGCTATGGAAATGAGTCGATGTAAATTTCATTTTACTGACACCCAGATAATCTATTGATTAGCAGGGAGGGGAGCTGTTTGAAGCAGTTTTGCCATACACAAAAATGAAAAGCTTAGGATACCTGGGCATAGCAGCCCCAGAGCAGCTCTTGGGGTCAGCAGAGACTCTCCCCCCCCCATCCTCCTCCCATCCCAATGACTGCAGAAACTCTGCCAGAAGCAAATTTGGTTCTCCTAAAGGTGTCTGACCCTTTGTTCTCTGCTGGGGCTTTGTGGACCTTGTTGGAAAACCCCAAACTCAGCCTTCCCAGGTCCCCATCCTCCAATTCCAACCCTTATCCCTTTCCTATGACTCACTGCTCCAGAGAAAACTGTTGGCATCTTCTGAGACTCCCCTAGGTGATAAAGCCTGCATCCCCATCCCTACCTCCACCATTGAAAGGAGGGAGAAAAAAAAAAAAGAAGATGCAACAGGGACACATTCCCTTCTTCCATAAGCATTTATTAAGTACCTACTATGTGCAAGGCCCTGTGCTTAGGCACTGGGAAAACCAAGAACAATGGACAGAAATCACCTGTCCTTGACAGAACATTGAAAAGTGAGTGTCCAGTGTCTAGAGTAGGGGAATCAGGAAGATGAGGGGGCTGGCACTTGGCCATATGAGGATTGGCTGAACTGGGTCTGGAGAAGAATAATCTCTTGTACATGTTAAAAGAGACTTAATTGCTTTCCCCCACCCCCACCCAAGGAGTTAGCTTTGTTCTGCTTGGCCCTAGAGGATGGAACTAGAAGCAAATCAGAGAGGCAGGTTCTGACTCCGTGTAATGAAAATCTTCCTAAAAATTACAGCCTTAAAAAGTTGGATTGAGCAGCCTAGAGAGGTAGTGAGTTCCCAGTGACTGGAGTTCTTAGAACATCACTTTTTGAGGTCATGTTGTAGAGGGGATTTCTGTTCAGGGAGTGACTTTTCGAATGCTTTCCAGCTGCGACATTCTATTATACAATGGTAGAGAAAAGATAGTCATCAGGTTTGCCCTGCTGGTGAGAGGATTCACAGTATGACTGGGGGCTTTCTGCTTCCAAGAATGGAGAGAAAATACAGGAAGGAAAAAAACAAAACTAAAGACCAAGGAATCCAAAGAATTGGTCAGGCCATCCTTTTGATTAGCCCAGCGAGTACCTGTGAGAAAGATGTCACTGCCATTTGAAAAAAGACTGGTGCACACTGTGACTTCCCTACAGTGATACCTGGGAGATAACCATCCAGCTGCAGCTGTTACGCCTTGGACAGCTCCCGTCAGGAGGCAATTTCCCTGACTTCTTCCTGGCCACTTCCGACACACATCATAGCCCAAGCTGGGCTGCCTCCAGTGGCTACCAGCCCTCACCTCCTCTCTACTTGGCCTCGCCCTGGACTCTGGAAGTGGGGTTTTCCCCTAGTTTGCCTCCAGTTCATTTCCCATGGGGCTCCCCCACCTCAATCCTTTCCAGCTTCCCTCTATAGATCTCCTCCCCCCCCCAATTAGAATGTGAGCTCGTTGAGGGCAGGGACAGTCTTCCTGACTTGTATATGTGTCCCTAGCACTTGGTTGGGTTTTTTTGGGGGGGAGGGGTTCATTTTTGGAGGCAATCAGAGTTAAGTGACTTGCCCAGGGTTATATGGCTAGTAAGTGTCTGAGGCTGGATTTGAACTCAAGTCCTCCTGACTCTAGGGCCAGGGCTCTCTCCACTACGCCACCTAGTTGCGCCCTGTCCCCAGCACTTGGAACAGTATCTGGCATATAGCTCTCAATAAATGTTTGATTTCTCTATCTATCTCCCTTCAAACCTGAATCTGCCTCTCTGAAGCTTCTACCCATGGCTCCTGACTCTGGGTAAGTCACTTAATCTCTGCCTTAGTTTCACCATCTGTAAAATGGAGAGCAAAGATAATCCCTCTTCCACATGATAACTATTGTACAGGGCTGTCAGATCCTAAAGATAGCTGGAAGCAGCCCAGAACCCTGAGGACACTGGGACAGGGTGGAGGTCTGAGTCTTTTTTTTTTTTAATGATTTTGTACTTATAATAAATCAATGTGTTTTTTGTTTTGTTTTAGGCAATTGGGGTTAAGTGACTTGCCCAGGGTCACACAGCTAGTAAGTGTCAAGTGTTTGGTCTAAAGCCGAATTTGAACTCAGGTCCTCCCGACTTCAGGGTCGGTGCTCTATCCTCTGTGCCACCTAGCTGCCCCAGATCTGAGTCTTTAAATGTCTCCAAGCGTAGCTCTTCAACATGACTGTCCAGGTGAAGACCCAGGAAGGAAGAAGCACTAAAGACACACTGACTATCACTCAGTAACTCACAATTTCCAGTGTGGGAGATCCCCCTTTACCCTCTAACACCCCTCTAATGCTCCTTGGAGCATTGCCTGAGGCACAGAGTAGTTAAGTGGATTCCTGGTGGTCACACAGCCAGTGTGGGTTAAACATGGGGTCTCAACCCAGATCTGCCTGACTCTGGGCCTAGCCCTCAAACACTGCTCCCACACTGCACTCCATGGGCAGGGAAACCCACCTATGATGTGAAAAATGGCTTTGTGACCACATTTTAAGAGCCCAGGTACACCTGCTTGGCTTCTGTTGATCAGAATAAAATAATAGAAAGGGTGTGGTTCCCTATAGAAGCCTGAACAATCGCTTTGGCTATGGTTTTCTTTCTTTTGTTATTATTGCCAACCTTGCAACACTTCTTGGTAGGAGGGAGAAAAAATGTGTGTGTGTGTGTGTGTATGTCTAATGTGATGATATAGTATATGTAACAATATATATAAAATATATAACACATAGGTGGTACAGTGGATAGAGCAGTGGGCCTGGAGCTAGGAAGACCTGAGTTCAAATCTGGCCTCAGACGCTTGCTAGCTAGGTGACCCTGGGCAAGTCACTTAACCCTGTTTGCCTCAGTTTCTTCATCTGTAAAATGAACTGGAGAAGGAAATGTCAAACCACTCCAGTATCTTTGCCAAGAAAACCCCAAATGGGGTCATGAAGAGTTGGGCATGCCTGAAACAACTATCACTACTGAATTGATGTCAACCTGTGTGGGGGGGAGGATCGTCTGTACAGTAATAATAGCTAGCATTTATAGAGTACTTTAGGGCTTGCAAAGCACTTTACAAACTGTCTCATTTGATCCACACAACAACCCTAGGAGGTAGCTAATATTATCTCCATTTTACAGATGGTGAAACTGAGGCAGAGATTAAGTGACTTACCCAGAGTCACACAGCTGTTAGGTATCTGAGGCTAGATTTGAACTCTGGTCTTCCTGACTCCAGGTCCAGCACTTAATCCATCCTACCCACAAGCATTCTACAACAGTCTTGAGAAATGGTGATCCTCCCTCTGTTTGAAGACCTCCAAGGAAGGCCCAAGAAATCTATCCTTGGCCCTATGTGGTTCAACGTTTTTAGCAGAAAACAATAGCTCACATTTACGTAACATCTAAAGGTTTGCAAAATGCTCTCTATACCTTATCTAATTGTCTCCTTACAAATCCATGAGGTGGATTTGTGCTATTATCCTGCTATTATCCACCTTTTTCAGATAAGGAAACTGAGTCTCAGAGAGGTTAAGTGATTTGCCCAGGGTCACACAGCTAGGAAATGTCTGAATTAGAATGTGAACTTTGGTAACTGGAGTTCATTGCCCACCTCGGACACTTCTTAGATGTTTGACCCTAGGGAAGTCACGTGGCCCCTCCGAAACAAAGTCCTACACTTAAGTTTTTAGTTTTTTTTTTAAATCAACTTTGTTAAATACAGACAAAACTGGATGAAAGTTCGTGTGAAAAAAGGCCCTGGGGTTTTTGGTAGGCTCTAAGGTCGATATGAGTCAACATGAAGGCCAAAAACCCTAATGCAATCTCAAGATGCATTAAGAAAGGCACAGGGCGCCAAACGGAGTATCACGTTTCATTCTGGGCACCATATTTTAGGAGAAGCATTGACCAACTGGAGAATTTTCAGAGGAGTAAAGCAAGGGGAGAGAGTGGGATAGAAACCACATCAGAGAAGGACCAGTTTGAAGTCAGTCGACACACATTTCTTTTTGTCGTTGTTGTTCAGTCGTTTCAGTCACGTCTGACTCTTCCTGCCCCCATTTGGGGTTTTCTTGGCAAAAATACTGGAGTGACTTGCCATTTCCTTCTCCGGCTCATTTTACAGAGGAGGAAACTGAGGCAAATGGGGTTAAGTGACTTGCCTAGGGTCACTTAGCTAGTAAGTGTCTGAGGTCAGATTCAGACTCAGGTCTGCCTGACTCCAGGCCTGGCACTCTATCCATTACACCAACTAGCTGCCATAAAGTGCCTACTATGTGCCAGGCAATAGGTTAGGTTCTGGGGTTACAAAGAAAGGCAAAAGATGGTCCCTGCTCTCAAGGAACTCACAGCCTGACAGAAGCTGGAGGATTGCTTAGTCCAGATGAAAAGAAATACTAATTGAGAAAATCAGAGAAGGCTTCCTGTAGGAGGCAGCATCTGAGCTGAAGAAAGAAAGCACCTAGAGGGAAGACGAGGCCCCTGAGAGGTGGATGGAATTCTGGATTCCTGGAGATGAAGGTGGAATGACAAGTTCAGGGAAGAGCAAAGAACCCAATTTGTCTGGAATATACAGTTAAGGAAAAGAGTTGTGTGAAATAAGTATGGAAAAGTTTGGTGGAGGCCACTCATCCATTGTTGGTGGAATTGCAAATCAGCAGGACCTTTTCGGAGAACCATCTGGAAGGACACAGTAAGTTACAAAAATGATCATACTCTTTGACTCAGTCCTTCCATTGTTGGGAAGAGACCCTGAAAGTGTTATCAAAAACAAAACAAAGTATTTGTGCAAAGATTTTCATAGCAACATCTCCTTGGATAAGTCACTATACCTCCCTTGGCCTCAGTTTCCCTATCTATAAAATGAGGGGCCTGGAGGGCCCCTGAGGCCACTTTCAATTCTACTATCACATACACACACAACTGGAAACAATGTAAATGCTGGACATGCATACACACACACACACACACACACAACTGGAAACAATGTAAATGTTGGACAATAGAGGAATGGTTAAATAAATTGTGTTACATTCATGTACTGGAATAATATAACGTAAATGAAGGCCACAAGTATGAGTAACACAAAGACATCTGGAAAGAAATAATACAATGCAACAACAAAAAAAAAAAAGCAGGACCAGAAGAAGCAAGAATACGCAAGCTACGAATTACAACAAATGGACAAGGAGGTTGAGGACATAAAAGTGAAAATTGTTCTGATATTCTACACATTGAAATCAATCTTAATGTAAATAATTACAAAACAAGTTTAGTTGATTGTGCTGTTGGAGGTTAAGCTTTTTGTAGCAACTCTTCTAAGTTTGCTCCCAGCCCTCACTGACTCCGGCAAGTTAGGTCCTCAAAGGATTCTAGGGAGTAACCCTGCAGACGGCTATCCTCCTGATTCTGTAGCTCATGAGCCCCCACCGGTGTGTTTCCTCTTAACAATCAGACAGTAGATTCAGTTCTTAGCAAAGGCATTTGTTCAAAGAGCATAGCAATAAACAGTAGTTACAAAGCATTTCTTTCTAAATCTGGAGCATACTCTACACAAATACAAGAGTCTATGGGAGAAGGAATGGACATGAAAATAAGGCACATATATATGGCCAAAGCAACTCCCAACTCCCAAACAGGGGAGTCTCAATACCCTTTCTTTCCCCAGAGGTACCTGGTGGGATGTCATTAATGATGGATGAGTCTCTCTGCTTTGCAAGGCATGGAATCTCTGATCAACAGGTTGATCCGGTGCTGGGATGGGCCAAGCATGCCGTTCAGCTGCGTTATAGCTGAGCAGGTCACTTTGTCACTGGGAATCTCCTATTAGACTGAACTGATCTGCCACTAGGCCAGGCTGCTTGTTGACTGCTGTTGGGCACTGCCACTCTGGTGGCTACTGTTACTGCCACCATTCAGTTCTGGGTTCCAGCAGGACCTTAGGATACCCTGAACTTACAAGGTCAGTTGGGTACTTCCATCTTGGAACGCTTATTCACTTAAGATCAGGAAAGAATAAACACAGAGGTGGAAGCGGTCATTTGGTCACAGACAGCATGATTGGGTGGAAGACAGGATGAATGCTCCTCCCTCATCCAATCCTAGGGATCAGCTCAAAGTAATCCTGTAGCTGCAAAGGAAAAGAGAAAATTGACTGAGAAGTGGGCGGATCATCCCTTTTGTATACATACTCAGTTCAGGCTCAGCAACCCCTGACTCACCAGTCCTTCCCTGCCTGAAACCGATTAGAAGGCTTTTCATGACCATGCGGTATAAACCCCTGAGTCATCCACTGGCCGCTTGGACCGAAACCAGGCAGGGAATATCTGTACATGTTTCAAGGACCGGCCTTCAGAGGACAGTCTACCCATGCCAGCCTCTCACAAAACATTTTCTAAGTTAAAAAAAATGACAACATAAATGAAAAGATCTCTAGAAGGAAGCTGAAATCTGAGTAATTGGTCCTAAAGAGGTGATAATAAAACATCATTTCTCCCTCACAATAGAAAGGTGGGGAATTATAAGGACAAGAGGTTGAATACATTGTCAGACAAGGTTTCTATATCAGATGTTTTTGCTTAATAGTGTTATTTTTTTTTCCACAAAGGAGGGTTCAGGCTGGGCATGGGTGGGAAATAACCATGATATAAAGACACCAATAGAACCTTTTTTTAAGGAGACAAAAGAAAGGTAGGTGAGAGCTGGATTTTGGAACATCTGTAATTCCAGCCTATGGAGACTTGTGTACTTTCTTCTCGTGATGATGGGGAGTGATTGAAGGCACCTTGGGTAGATGCAGCAGATGGGCAGGGATCTGGGCTCAGCAGGGGACCTGAGGAGTCACCCTGGATCACATCTAGGAAACAGAGCAGCATTTTGAACAAATCAAAGCTGCTTGCAGACACCAAACCCTATCTTCTTCAGGAGGCAGCCCGGATCATCACCATCTCTGAAGGATCAGAGCTGCAGGTCCCAAAAAGGGCCTTGGAGGGGAAATGAATGTGCCCCAGCAGGTGGCCCACAAGGGGCTGAATGATGTGAAAAGGCGTCCTTGTGGTGAGTAGGATGACAAGCAGAATGATAGACTGAGTCAGGTGCTTTAGTGGCCCAAGGGAAGGGAAGGTGCCCTAGCTTTGGGGGTGGATCCCCCCACTGCGGAAGATTTATGGAGGACATGGACAGGAGACACGGAGCACTAGCTCTCTTGTTAGACAGGCCCTTAGAGGCCATATAATTCTTCTCATTTTACAGATGAGTAAACTGAGTCCAAGGATGGGTAAGTGATTTTAAGTGATTTTCCCAAGGCCGCACAAGCAATAAGCATCCCCAGATCTTCTGACTTCAGAGCCATGCTCTTTCCTATAGGATAAAAAGGGACAGAGGGGCTGAGATCTGCACCAATGGAGGGATGGCCCACTTGAGGAAGATCACAGATGTACTCAAATATTGAATAAGGAAATACTTCCAAACAATCACAGCTTGTTGGCAAAAGTGGAAGGAAAGAGTGAGTTTCCCGTTCGTTGGAGGTCTTCAAGCTGAGGCTGGATGCCCACCGGGCAGGAATGGCATGGGGGGGATACTTGTCCCAGTATTGGGTGAGCTAGTGGCTGATGAGGCCCTGCCTGGCTCTGGAACTATGATGCTGTGATCCCAAAGCTCTGGGACTCTGTGAGACTGTGAGGCTACAGAAGTGTAAGACAGGCTCAGCTAAAATCTCACCCAGGGCAAGAAGCCCTTCCGTGATTACATTCTCCCTTAATCCCTCCTTAATTAGAGTGCCTCCTTTCTATTGATTACCCTGTATATATCTTGTTTGCACAGTGTTGTTTACACGTCTCCCCCATTAGATCATGAGCTCCTTGGGAAGTGGAAATGTCTTTCGCCTTTATATCACCAGAGCTTAGCACAGTGACTGACACATAGTAGGTACTTAATAAATATTTTTTGAACTGAGTAACCTAGGAACAAATGACCATCATTCCCAGGTCAAAGAGCTGCTGGTGGGGCCAGAATGGGTGGAAGATGTCTCAATGAGCAGCAGTTGCTCCAGCTCTCTGGACTTGGGCATTCGGGGGCCAGAAGAAGAGAGTCTGCCTGGGACCTCTTGAGGGTGGAAGGATCTATAGCCTCTCCAAGTAACCTTGAAATAACAGCAGAAGGATCTAGCCTAGAGGGCCACGCTGCATGATGATGGACGTGCCCCTTTCTCATCCCCTGCCTAGCTCAGGGGAGACCTTAGGACAAACACACCCACATAGGGCATTGCTTCTTCCAGAAGGGCCACACTGCAGGAGGGCAGATGACTGTCTATAACCCCAGGGAACAGAAACAGCAAATGTTTCCTTTTGAGAGACCCCACAGTAAGAGCGCCTTTCCCTAAAGGGAAAGGGGATTCTGGGGAGGCAGAGAGACAACCCAAAAGGGATCTTGATAGGGAGAACTTCCAGATGAGGAATCTCCCTCCACCAAGGGGGAGAGAGAGAGAGAGCACCTCTAGGTGAGTAGGAGGAAAAAAAGAGTCCCCATAGTGGGTCCTAGGGAGAAAGAGAGCCCCTAGGTGGCACAGTGGATAGAGTGCCAGGCCTGGAGTTAACAAAATTCATCTTCCTGAGTTTAAATCTGGCCTCAGACACTTGCTAGTTGTGTGACCCTGGACAAGTCACTTAACTGTTTGCCTCAGTTTCCTTATCTGTAAAACGAGTTGGAGAAGGAAATGGCCAATCACTCCAGTAACTTTGCCAAGAAAACTCCAAATGGGTCATGAATAGTCAGGCATGACTGAAATAACTGAAAAACAAGGGACTTCTGGGGAGAAAGATGTAGAGAGAGCCAGTAGGCCCTGGGGGGCAGATCCCTCCACCACAGCCAAAGCCCTTCTTGGGCCTGTCTTGTAAGTGTGACCACACTCACCCTGACGGACCCCAGGGTGTTGGTAGATTGGGCTTAGAGCTTGCAATGAGAGGGAGAGATGGGAGATACAGGGAACTCATAGTGTCTGCAGCTCTGAGCAGGAGCTATTCTGGGCAGAGGCTGCCCTCTTGTGACCAAAGTGGGTATTGTTTAAATTTTCCTTAAGTGGCAGTGGGAGCCTGAACATTACAGTATCACAGGAACTTAGAGATGGAAACAGGACCCCAGAGATCAACAGGCCCAGGAGGAAACTGGAGCCCAGAGAGGTAAAAAGGCTTGCCCCACCCTCCAGGCTCACCCAGCTGGTAGGTGTCTCAGGCAGGACTCGTACTCAAGTCTTTCTTACTGGAAACCTGGTGCTCTGGCCAGTGGACCACCTAGCTTTTTGTGTAGAAAATTAATGACAATACTTTCTATAGAGCTTTACCAATCTCAAAGCACTTTCTCACAATGACCCTGAAATATCAGTAGTTCTAATAGCATTAGGACAGTCTTTCGCTAATAATAATCATTATTATTATAAGGACTGAACCTGGGATTTCATTGATGTAGGGGAGCTCATTCCCCCCAACTATGAAGGTCAGTGCCTTCCTTGTAACTTCCAGTCTCAGAGAGCTTCCTAGGGATCTAAGAGATCAAGTGACTTGCTCAGGGTCATGCAAGACATGTCTGAGGTGTGACTCGAGCCCAGGTCTTCCTGGTTCCAGGGCCAGCTATCTATCCATTGTACCAAAGGTGTAAAGTATACAGCCTGTGACTGAATGTAGTCTGGAATGCTCCTGAGAGGGGCCAAATCAGTTTAAAATGTAATTGGTAAATATTTAACAAAAAAATTAAAATGTAATAAAACATAAACAATATTATATTTTAAACTAAGTCAATATGAATCCACAGGGATCTTTATGTCCAATTTAGTGGCCCCCTTTACCCCCGTACTACCTCTCTGATAATATTATATTAATATCTGATATTTATCTGGAGTGATTTCTATGTATGAGCATGTCACCCAGCCAGGGTACAAGGTACGCATAGTAGGTGCATTTTAAAATAAATCATTCTTGAATTTATCCTCACAACATTCCTGTGAGGTAGTTTTTTATGTGTCCTCTCCTCCTTTAAAATGTGAGCTTTTTGACCTGGGGGACTACCTTTTGCCTTTCTTTGTATCCCCAGCACTAGTATAGTGCCTGGCACATAGCAAGTGCTTAATATATATTGATTGATTGAAAACAGTCCCTGCCCTCAAGGAGCTCACAGTCCCATAGAGGAGATAACATGTAAATTACAATGAACATACAAGATATATAAGAAGTAGATGGCAGGTGATATCAGAAGAGAAAGCACGGCGGAGTTGGGGAGGGAACTGGGAAAGGTCAAGGTCAGAAGGTGGGGTTTGAGCTGACACTTAAGGGAACCAGGGAAGCTCAATTTGGCTGAATGGGTCAACTCAAAGAACAGTTGAAAATGGTTCTAGAATTAATTTGGGAGGCAGCTAGGTGGATAGAGCACCGGCCCTGAAGTCAGGAGAACCTGAGTTCAAATCCAGCCTCAGATCAAACACTTGACACTTACTAGCTCTGTGACCCTGGGCAAGTCACTTAGCCCCAATTGCCTAAAAAAAGAAAAAAAAAAAAGAATTAACCTGGAAGAAGGTCTCCAGTGGAGTGCCCTAGGGATCTGTGCTGTTTAACGATTTTCCCCAAAACCTTAGATGCCTATCCAATATGCAAATGACACAAAACTGGTTTGAACAGCTAACACACTGGCTGACAGTCAAGATTTGGGAAGATCTTGGCAGGCTAGACTGTTGGACTGATTTTAAGAAGATGAAATGGAATAAGAGAGAGATAGCTGTTGTCTCCAAACAAACAAACAGTCAATTCTCATACTTAGGTCCAAAAAAAATCAACTTCACAAGTGCAAGGTGGAGGAGATGTGTCTAAATAATAATATATCTGAAAAAGATCTGAGAGTTATAGTGGACCAGAAGCTCAACATAAGTCATGTGTGATATAGCAACCAAAAAAAAAAAAAAAAAAAGAATGCAATCTTAGGGTGCGTCTTTTAAAAAAGCATTTTGTCCAAGCCTAGGGAGATGAAAGTCCTACTTTGCTCTTCTCTGGTCAGACTCCATCTGGAGGACTGTGTTCAGTTCTGGGCAGGACATCAATATACTGAAAAAGGTCCAAGATGGCAGGGCAGTCAGGAAGGCAAAGGGTCTTGAGTCTGCCATATGAGAATGACCTGAAGAAACCAGTAACGCTCAGCCTGGCTAAGAGAAGGCTCAGGGGGAACATAACGGTCTTTAATATTTGAAAGGCTGTCACTCGTGAGAAGAATTGGGTTTGTCTTGCTTGGCCCAAAGGGGCCATTACTGGGAGGAATGGGTAGAAATCACAACGGGACACATTCAAGCTCGGCTCGAGGGACAGCATTCTAATAATTCAAGCTGCCCCCAGAGGGGAATGGGCTGCTCACAGAGGAGGGGGTGAACTCCCCAATCCTGGAGGCTTTAAGCAGAGGCTGGGTGACTGCTTGTTTTAGAGGGGACTTTTGATCAGGTACTGGTTGTCTCTATTAGGCACACACTTTAGAGAGCCCTTAAGAGCTCTCACAGATGAGCCCAGGTCCCTGAAGAAAGCCACATCTGCCTTTCAGGCTTCTAGGGGTGGCACTGAGGGGGTGAGAGTGATTCTTCTGTAATGCTATGAGCTTGAGCCCCCATCCTGGCATGTTTTCCCCAATGTTAACAGGCAGGTAGCAAAGCAGGAAAAAGGTATTTATTAAGTGCTTACTATGTGCCAGGCACTGTGCTAAGGACTAGGGATATAAATGCAAGCAAATAAACAAATAAATAAATAAAAGAAAAAAGACAGTCCCTGCCCTCAAGGATCTCACATCCTAAAGTGAGAAGATAATATTGTATAAAAAAGGGAGTTGAAAAGGGGAAGGGGAGGGGCAGCTAGGTGGCACAGTTGGATAGAGCACCGGATCTGAGTTCACATCCGGTCTCAGACCAAACCACTTGACACTTCCTAGCTGTGTGACCCTGAGCAAGTCACTTAACACCAATTGCCTAAAAAAAAAGAAGAAGAAGAAAAGGGGAAGGGGAGAGATGTCAATTTATCCTGTACACTGTATGTCTTGTTTGTATATAGTTGTTTGCATGTAAATTTGCATCCTCCATTGGACTGTGAACTCTTTGAAGGCAGGGACTGGTTTTTGTCTTCTTTTTTTACCACCAAAACTTAGAATAGTTGCTTGGCACATTTTTGTTGTTCAGTCGTTTTCCTGGGTCCGACTCTTTGTGACCTGATTTGGGGTTTTCTTGGCAAAGATATCAGAATGGTTTGTCATTTCCTTTTTCATTTCATCCTTTTACAGATGAGGAAACTGGGGAAAGCAGGATTAAGTGACTTGCCCAGGGTCACACAAGTAGTATTTGAGGCCAGATTTGAACTCAAGAAGATGAAGCTTCCTGATTTCATGCCCAGCACTCTATCCTTTTTGCCATCTAGGTGCCCCGATTGGTACACAGTAGGCACTTAATGAATGTTTGTCAAATTGAATTGATTGGTGGTAAAATCTGGAGTCATAAACACTGCCAGGAGAGGGATGAATGAATGAATAAATCATCAGTGATTAGCACCTCAGTTTCATTTAACCAATTAATATCAATTAGCTCTTACGAAGGGATATTTGCTGTAATATTTACAGCCACCAAAGTCATTTTTCTAAAGCAGGTCTGACCATGTCACCCCTCTATACTCAATAAACTCCAAAGACTCCCTATCACCTCCAGGTTCACATACAAAATCCTCTGGTGCTCAAAGCCCTTAATAACCCAGCCCTGAGCTACCTTTCCAGTCTTCTAACACCTTCTATCTCCAGGCACTATCTAGTCCGATGATATTGGCTGTTCCATTGGCTCCTGGCATTTTCCCTGGCTGTCCCATGTGCCTTCAATGCCTTCCCTCCTCATGTCCATATCTGGCTTTCCTGGCTTCAGTTCAAGTCCCAATTCAATCTTAACTTTTACCGGAAGCCTTTCCCAACCCTTCTTAATCCCAGTGCTTTCCCTCTGTTCATTGGTTCCTATTTATCCTGTAAATGGCTTGCTTTGTATATATTTATTGACTCTTGTCTTCCCCCATTAGACTGTAAACTCCTGGATTGTCCTTTGCCTCTCAGTGTATTCCCAGTGCTTAGCACGGACCTGGTACATAGTCGCAATTTAATAGATGCTCATTGACTGACTGTGAAGATAGAGCAAGGACAGAAGTTACAGAGCGCTTTTCCCCAACACCTGGGCTCACTTAAAGGAACTGCCACCTAGCATTTTCCCACCAAATTCACTTTGGAATTGAGCAGAATTCTTGTGGCTCAGTTGTTTTCCAAGCATGTCTGACTCTCTGTGACCCCCTTTGGGGTTTTCTTGGCAAAGATACCGGAATGGTTTGCTATTTCCTTCTCCAGCTCATTTTACATTTACCATCTAACTGGCCAAATATTTATTAAGCACCTACTATGTGCCAGGCACTAGGCTAAGCACTGGGGATACAAAGAAAGACAAAATCAATCAATCGACATTTATTAAGTACCTGCTATGTGCCAGGCACTGTGCTAAGTGGTACAAAAAGAGGCAAAAGACAGTTCCTGCCCTCAAGAAGTTTTCGATCCAATGAGGATTGAGTAGGGATTGTTTCATTCTTGGTATTTGTATACCAGGCCCTTAATAAATGCTAATTTATTAATTGACCTATTTCTTGGCACTGATCTTCCAGTATCAAGCTAGGTGGCACAGTGAATAGAGTGCCAGGCCTCTTCCAGGACAACACGACTCCTTGTTCTCTACCCCACCAGTCCCAAGGGACCCAAAGAGACTCCTGGAAGTGACCGAGGCTGTCTTAGGCTTGGTGCTACCTTCCCCAGTCCCTCAGCTCTCCAGGCAGAATCATAGTTCTTCCCTTACTACCCATTTCTCCCATGCCTATCTGTGTTAGGCTTTGCCCCGGACCTCCTAAGCTCACAGGAAGCTGTGGCCCTTTGGATCACCCTTCCTGCCCTGCTCCTGGCTCTGTGTACTGGATTCTCCAGTCTCAGGCCCTCCTCTTGGCTCTCTAGGAAGGATTCTGTGGGCCCCCAGGACCTGGCTCTGGAGGTAGAGCCCTCCCCAGCCACCTGGCCTTGGCTCTTTCAGAAGGCTCCTCCATGGGGTCAGCTCCTGGCTCCTGGGGCAGTGCTCTCCACGGCCTCAGCTCCACCCGCTAGGTTCTCTGTGCCCCCAGCCCCTGTTCTGGCTCTGAAGGCAGCACTCTACCCAGTCCCTGCTCCTGGCTCGGAGGGCCAGCTTCTCCTCCAGTCCCTGCCCTCCCCACCCACTCGGAAAGCAGCTTGCTGCAGGCTCCCAGCCCCTGGCCCTGAGAGGGGGCCTCTCTCCAGGCAGTCAGCTAAGCAGCGCTTCTCACTGTTCACTGTCTTCCGCCTGGCTCCCACCTCAAATTCCTCCTTCCAGCTCTTCCGTTTCCCTGGAGGCACTTTCCTGTTACCAATTAACTCTCTCATTAGTGAGAGTCCTTAATGTATATAAATAATCATTTGATTCAGACACTGAAAAGGCAGCAGCCTAATCCCCAAGAGACCCCCCTCCTCTAAAATAAGGAGGGGGAGCGGTCCATCACCGTGGCGTGTTAATCCAGCCTAGCCAGCGTCCTGGCTGAGGCTTTGGCCCTCATGATCCCCCATGATTCAATTCAATTAAACAAGCACTTATTGAGAGAGGCAGTGGGATAATGGGTACCGAACACGCCTTGGGGGCAGGAAGACCTGGATCTCTAACCTAGTGGCCATAGGACCCTGGACAAGTCCTGAGGCCTCACAGCACCCCAGGTCATCCTCGAAGGCTATTCTAGTTAAGCAGGGCCTCATCCGTGTTGGTAAAGGGAGTTTCCTCACTGGCCAATCAGTCGATCAATAAACATTAGGCATAAATACCTATTATGTGCCAGACACTGTGCTAAGAGCTGGGGATGCAAAAGGAGACAAAAGAAAGTCCCTGCCGTCAAGGAGCTTACACTGTAATGGGGGAGACATGTAAACAAATCTATACAAAGCAATCTATTTACAGGATACATAGGAAATAATTAACAGAGGGAAGGTAGTAGGATTAAGGATTCATTATGCCAAAGAATCACTGCTCCTATACACAACAAAACAAAATTCTGGTGCCCAGCATGGGGGGTGGTGCATATAAAGGTGAGCATTTCTCCCACTAAAATAGTTCATGTCCTGAAGCTTACGTCTCACTGATAATCCTGTTTGGTTTTGTCTCAGAATGAAAAGGGCCTCTTTCTCCTCACAACTCCTCCACTCCAGCCTTGGGGATTCTGGAGAGTTTAGAAGGGATAGCTCAGGACTTGGACCCAGAAAAACCATAGTTTGAGTACTTAACTGTGTGACCCTGGGCAAGTCACTTAATCTCCCTCTGCCTCAGTTTCCTCAACTGTAAAATGAGGATAATAACAGGACCTACCACATAGGGTTGTTTGTGAGGCTCAAATGGGATTATACTTGTTGTTGTTATAGTTGTTTGTCCTTCATTTTTAAAGAGAACCAGAGACATCACCGGTGTTGTCTTGATTTGTGAGTGAATTGGATTTAAGTAAGACAGTTGCACAAAGTCATTAGCCTCACTCTCTCTTCCAGAGTCATCGAAGTCCAGTGGCATGACAACAGTCAGGACAACTGGAGATGGCCCAGGATGCAGTGGATGACCTTGGTATCTTCTATATTCTAAGCACCCCACAGCACCTGCTTCAGTCGCCTTCATGGCTGTTGGAACAAATTATTCTCATCCGCCCATTCTGCCAGGGAAAATCTTCACATGCTTGGGGCAGACATCCCTCTACTATATAATGCTATAATAATAATAATAGTCATCATCATTATTATTTTCACCACCAGGCACTTGCTCAATATTGCTGATGAAAAGAAAAAAAATAGGAGCACAAGGCAGAGGAATTCAGCTGTGGCTATGTCTAGGGGCTCCTTGGGATGCCCTCCCTCCTTACCTCTACCTCTTGGAATCCTAAGCTTCCTCCAAAGCCCAGCTCCTACCGGGATGCTCCAGCTACTAGTGCCCCCCAAATTCCTTTGTGTATATGGCATCTTATATTTACTTTTACATGAATACCTTATTTCTCTCAATAGAATGAAATTCTTTGAGGGCAAGGACTGTTTGGGAGTTTTTTTGTCTCTGTACACTAACACCCACGAAAATGTCTAGCACACAGTAGGTGTCTAATAACTGCTTGCTAAATGAATGAGTGATTGATGGAATAGGAAATGAGAACCAGAGAGCCCACACTGTTGAACAGCCAGGCCTTAAGATGCAGGACACAGCAGTGACACAGTGGAGGAAACTTTCCTGTTTATGAGAAGATAAGGAAACCGATGACAGGTAAAGCTCCCTGGTTCCCCCTAAAGAAGCCAGTGGACCAAGAATCAATCACTGCCCTCCCCAGCTGCTCCTGGAGCAGTGACAACCATGGAGGGAAATTTCCCTTGTATGAGACAGAAGAGAAATGTATGACAGAAAAAGAGAAGGCTGTGATAAGTGTGCAGCAGCTCCCCCTTCTCTCTTCCCTGCTGGTGTTGTCTGTGACCTTGGCTGCACGGCCAATCAGGAGCTGTGTAACACGGCTGTTTCCCTGTGGTCTCATGTAGCCTGAGGCAAGGTCTGGTGCTACTTGAGACCCGTGATACTGAACACATCCAAGAGAGCATCTGAGTGGTGATGGTCCATCCTGCACCTTCAATCTCTGACCCTTCCCAACAGAGCCCACTTCCCTCATCAATGGGCAAGATGGCCCACTTGTGGGAGCGTTGTCGAGACCGAGACCGAGAGGGACTCACTGGAGACAGTGCCTAAAGCACTGACCCTTTAGATCCTCGGCAGCAGAGGAGAAGGTCAGTTCAGGGCCTCTACAGGAGAATTCCTGCTGCCTTTTTCAGTCTTAGAATCCGAAACTGGCCTCTTGGTGGTAGTTATCGTGGCGCTCTCCAGGGTACTGGCTCACAGTGGCTCTCGGCTCATTTCTCCCAGCCCCCAGCTTCCAGTTCCTTGGGTTTCCTATTCCTGCAATCCTTGGAACCTCAACTCTTTCCAAGACATCAGCTCCCCCAGGACCCGGACCTTCTGATTGAGTGGCTATCAGTCAGTCAATCAATAAGCATTTATTAAGCACCTACTATGTGCCAGACACTTGGCTAAGCTCTGGGGGTACAAAGAAAGGAAAACAAAAACAAACAAACAACTCAGTCCCTGCCCTGGAGGAGCTGATAGTGTAATGGAGACAACACACAAACAACCACATGCCAGATATAAACATATAAAACAGAAACAGTCTCAAAAGAAAGCCACTAAGATTAAGGAGGTCTGGGAAAAAAAAAAAAAAAAAAACTTCAGTCATGGTTACTAGTTCCCAACAATAAAATAACAAGGAATAATGATGATACTGACTAGAATTTATATAGGACTTTAAGCCTTGCCGAATGTTTCAAAAATATTATCTCATTTTACCCTCACATTATCTAATTTAATTTATCTAATATCTAATTTACCATAAAAATATTATCTTATTTTATTCCCTAAGAAGCAGGTGCTACTATTTCCCCCATTTTGCAGATGAGAAAACTGAGGCAGATAGAGGTTGTGACTAGCCATGGAGTTCCTGGGGCCACCTGGTTGCTCTCTTCACTGAACCCCTTGGTAGACTCTCACTTACCGTAAAAATACACTCCCTGTCCTTGAGAAGCTTGTGTTCTCATGGGGTGGGGGTGCTATGCTGTGTAAACAGACAGACATGTACCTGATGATTGTAGGAGGAAGAGTGAGAAGTATTAACTATGGGTATTAAGGAAGGATTTCCATGGGAGATGACCCAATGGCTGGGCCCTGCAGAAAGCCAGGAATTCTAAGAGATAGGAAGGAAGGAAGGAAGGAAGGAAGGAAAGAAGACAGGATGGAAGGAAGGAAGGAAGAAGGAAGGAAGCAAAGAAGGAAGGATGGAAGGAAGGAAGGAAGGCAGGAAGAAGGAAGGAAGGAAAGAAGGAAGGAAGGATGGGAGGAAGGAAGGAAGAAGGAAGGAATGAAAAGAAGGAAGGAAGGAAGGAAAAGGAGAAAGGAAAGAAGGAAAAGAAAGAAGGAAGGAAGGAAAGAAGGAAGAAGGAAGGAAAGAAGGAATGAATGAATGAAAAAGCATTTATTAGATGAAAAGAGGAGGAAGTACATTCCAGGCATGGGAAACAGCCTGTCCAAAGTCACAGATAGGGAGACTGAGACTCAGTGAGGGCCTTCCCTTGGCAAAAGTCATAATGAATTAGCAGCAGAGCCTGAAGACCAGAATACAGGTCTACTGATGGCTACCCTAGGGATTTAGGGGATTGTTTGGGATCCTTCTCTGTCTTCGAGTACAGAGATATCTCAAATTAGGACACCAAGCCACATGCATTCCCCAATCTGCACACTGCTCCTGCCTCCCCCAAGAGTGAACCAGTGGTCAGGGGTAAACACCTCAGGGATGATAACTGAGAGGAAGATCAGGAAGAGAGTGTCTCTGGATCCACTCTCCCAGAAACACCCTCCATAGGTGTGTGGGATTCTGGCCATACCAGTACACTGGAGTGTTCTAGGAAGGGTGGGAACAGAATCCATAATTAGCTCTGGAGTCTCAGGGGATTCAATTCAATTCAACAAACATTTAACAATGTTTTTAAATTTTATTTTTTCATCACCTACATTTCCCCATATAGCCCTTCTTCAACCTTTAATAAAGAAGGGGAAAAAACAGTTAAGTAAAACTGATCAACACATCAACCAATCAACAAGCATTTTTAAAATTAATTAATTTATTTTTAGTTTTCAACATTCGCTTCCATAAGATTTTGAATTCCAAATTTTCTCCCTATCCCTCTCATTCCCCCACCGCAAGATGGAGTACAATCTGATATAGGCTCTATATATACATTCATATTAAACCTATTTTCACATTAGTCATCAACAAGCATTTATTAAGTGACTGCTGTGTGCCATGCACTGTGCTAGGTCCTGTGGATCCTAAGAATAAAACCACCCCTACTCTCAATCTGTCCTTCAATAAACATTTATTAAGTGTCTTTCATGTACCAGGCACTGTGCTAAGCATTGGAGATACACAGAGGCAAAAGACAGTCCCCGGCCTCAGGAAGCTTACAATGTAATGCGGAGACAATATGCAAACAAATATATACAAAGCAAACTAGATACAAGATAAATGAGAAATAATTAGCAGAAGGAAAACACTGGAATTAAGAATGGCTAGGGAAGGCTTCCCATAGAAAATGGGGTTTTAGTTGGGACTTAAAGGAAGCGGGGGGGGGGTCACTAGGTAGAGATGAGGAGGAAAGAACATTCCCGGTATGGGGGACAGCCAGAGAAAATGCCCAGAGCTAAGAGATGGAGTGTCTTCTTTGTGGAACAGCCAGGAGGCCAGTGTCACTGGATCTAAGCATACATGTGAGGAAGTAAGATGTAGGAAAGGTAGGAGGGGACTAGATTATGAAGGGCTTTGAATGCCAAACAGAGGATTTTATATTTGCTTTTGAAGGTAATAGGGAGCCACTGGAGGTTATTGAGGTGGGGATGGTGGTGACATGATCAGACCAGTGCTTTAGGAAAATCACTGTATGTGTTTGTATGTATATTTGTGTGTGTGTGATATGTACACACACATATATGTATATATATGAAATATATTTTATATATATATGTGTGTGTGTGTAGATATATATATATATGTGTATATATATCAGCTAGTTGGAGCATTGGATAGACTGCCAGGCCTGGAGTCAGGAGGACCTGAGTTCAAATCCAGCCTCAGACACTCATTAGCTGTGTGACCATGGGTAAGTTACTTAACCCTGTTTGCCTCAGTTTCCTCATCTGTAAAATGAGCTGGAGAAGGAAATGGCAAGCCACTCCAGTATCTCTGCCAAGAAAACCCTAAATGGGGTCACAGGGTCAGTCACAACTGAACAATTACTCAACACTATATGTGTGTGTGTGTGTGTGTGTGTATACATACATATATATGTATTAAATACAAAATAGTTTGGGAATGAAGGCATGCTGGTGCAGTTGGGAGAAACAGGAAAGGCTTTATTCACCTTAAAGGAAGAGAGGGACTCTATAGGTGGAGGTAAGTATAAGTGCTTGTTGGCCTTGGGGTATAGTCAGTGCAAAGCTATGTTCGTGTGAAATAGAGAGAAAAGGCAAATGTAGCTGTTTTGCCGAGTGTGGAGGAGGAGTAATGTATATTAAGACTGAAAAGACAGAATGGGGACAGGTCATGAAGAGCTTTAAAAGCTCACCCATTTATATTTCATCCTGGACTTGAACCCAGCTTCTCCTGCACCCAACATCAGTTTTCTGTCCCCTACGCCTCTTTCACAGACTCTTCCAAAAGTCCTGAAGCAGTAAACCAAACACGAGCACCTTGCTGAATCTGGCCAAGGGACTCCTTTGAATCTGCTGCCAAGACACCCTCCCTGGACATCACTACTCTCCAACGAGCCCCATCAGCAACCCTTACGCTGATGCGTCTCAGACAACTTCTTCACTTACCGTGGCTTCTTCTTTCTTGTGCTGGGACAAGGGCCAGAGAACAGGATGTCAGACTTGGAAGGGAGCCCAGAAGCTAAGCACCTCATTTTACAGGGAGGGGAGATGTGGGCATGTTTGAAGGCAACAAGGAAGGAACCGGGGGAAGTGGAAGATTGCAGAGAGGGAGGATGCTTGTGGATGCGACCTGCTGGAGAAGACAGGAGACAGGGCCAGGGATGTGTGGATAGGATCAAGCACACATGTAGAAGGGCTGAAGGAAAGGAGGAGAGAGTGGGACATGGTGTCATAAAAGGGGTTTTGAGTGGTTTTTTTTTTTAGGCATTTGGGGTTAAGTGACTTGCCCAGGGTCACACAGCTAGTAAGTGTCAAGTGTTTGGTCTAAGGCTAGATTTGAACTCCTGACTTTATGGCTGGTGCTCTATCCACTGTGCCACCTAACTGCCCCGGGTTTTGAGATTATGAGAAAGAAACTGAAGGGGTATGCCATGGCGAATGGCCTCAGTTTTCTCAGTAGAGTAAGAGGCCGGGTCTTCAGATGGAAAAGAGGAGCATGGAGGAGGTATGAGGGGCTTGACAGGGAAGAGAAGGTTTACAATCACTTCTGGGGGAGTCAGATGGGGAATCAATTAGGGAAGAATGAAAGGACTGCCTTGCTGCAGTGAGGGCCCAGTTCAGCTTGAATTCTTAAGGCACCCAGATGGCATGGTTGTGAGACTTCCTCTAGACGCATTCAGCAGCTTGTGAGTAGGAACAGAGGAGGCAGATGATGGGAATAATACGGCAATGAGGTTTGGCAGGAGATAGGACAAGGGGACAAGGGATTCAGGAACAGTTGAGAGGCAATAGGAAGATGTTTGAGCAGAGGTGCGACATAAGCAGCATGTATGGAAAGCTGAATTTGGAGTCAGAAGACCTGAGTTCAAATTCTGTTTCTGCAACTTAATGGCCATGTGACCTTGAAGTCACTTATCCTCTCTGGGCCTCAGTTTCTTCATCTGGAAAATGAGGGGGTTGGACTAGGTGACCTCTATATTGCTGTAATCTCCTTGCTAGTTTATTTAAAATTTTTGCACGGATATTCATTAAGGAAATTGGTCTACGATTTTCTTTTTCTGTTTTTGCTCTTCCTAGTTTGGGTATTAGCACCATATTTGTGCTATAAGAAGAATTTGGTAGCACTCTTTTATCTATTTTTCAAAATAGTTTATATAGTATTGGAATTGAATGTTCTTTAAATATTTTGTAGAATTCACTTGTGAATCATCTGGTCCTGAAGATTTTTTCTTAGGGAGCTCATTGATGGCTTGTTCAATTTCTTTTCTAAGACCGGGTTATTTAAGTATTCTATTTCCTCTTCTGTTAATCTGGGCAGCTTATATTATATGTAAATATGTTTGATATGTAAATATTTATCCATTTCACTTAGATTGTCAGTTTTACTGGCATATAATTGGGCAAAATAGCTCCTAATAATTGCTTGATTTCACCTTCATTGATGGACACAGGCTTTTGCATCGTTGTCTCCCTCATTAGATGATAAGGGCAGGGACCGTCTTTAGTCTCTTTTGAATCCCCAGAGCTTAGCCCAGTGCCTGGCCCCTAGGAGGCACTTACTGAAATGTTGACTGATCGATTGCATTCACCTCTCCTTGTTTCTGCCTTTAACAGGCTTATTTTAAAACCCAAGCAGGCGGATGAGTTCCACGTGTCTCCACCTTAGTCTCTCTAGGCAGTTCTCTCTCTTGTTTTCATCATCAAAATTGTTTTTGTTGGTGTTTCCAGAATTTTATTCTGGAGAGCTTCCCGTTCTTCCAGGATTTACTTTTATCATGGATTGTAAGATGGCCCAGTCACTTCCCCTCGAGATTCCTATTGATTCCCATCCTTCCTTGCTGGTGAGAGCCAGTTCCAGAAGAGCAGCTCCCTTCACCTTTTGAAGGATGAAATTATCATGAAGTTAAGAAATAACCAGCTGTCCTGCTTTTGGCAGAGAGGGTGAGCACTCCAGGAGATGTCTGGATCATGGATGGTCCACATCCCTACTCTATCATGGCTCTGCACCAGGCTTTTGATCTCTTTCCTTTTTTAAAATAGTATTCTATTTTTTCCAATTACATACAAAGACAATTTTTAACATTTATTTTCTAAAAATTTCGAGTTTCAAAATTATTTCCTCTCTCTCTCCTTTCCCCCTTCCTTAAAATGGTAAGCAATTTGATGTAAGTTATATATGTCCGGTCATGTAAAACATATTTCCATATTAATCATGCTGTGAAAGAGGAAACAGACCAAAAGGGAAAAAAAATAAAAAATAAAGTGAAAAAAATATGCTTCAATCTGCATTCAGTCTCCATTAGTTCTTTCTCTGGATGTGGGTAGTATTTTCCATTCCGATGTCCTTCCTGAACTTATCTATTTCTTTGTTCTGCCCAAGTGGTCTGTAGTATATTTCCATAACAATATCACTTCTGTTTTTCTCTTCATTGATATTCACCCAAAAGTTCTTCACCTTCAACTTAACAAACATTTATTAAGTGCATCACCAGTCTCTTTGCTAAAAGCCTGGGATGCAAACTCAGCCCTTGTGCCAGAGATTCTCTTGGAACATAGAGGACCTAGGAAAACTTTGAGGGATTTTCTCATTCTTTTGGGTCATAATTCCAAGCATCTGGGACAATGTATGTACTATGCTCTATAGGTACTCTAAGGCAGTGGGGTCAAACATGCATGCTCACAACACTCCCATGTGCAGCTAGAACCAGATTAAAATGGAATTGGGAAATATTGTAAATAAATAAAAATACTATAAAACATAGATAACATTCTATTTTAAGACTAAACCAATATGCAGCCTGCAAGGATCCTTCTTTACAGATTAGTAGCCCCTGCCTTCAGTGAGTTTGACACTACTACTCTAAGCATGTTGTCCATGACATCACAAAACAAAGATTCTTTTTTAAAGGAAAGGAGAAAACCAGAGAATGCTGACTGGGTAAATGTTAGTCCTTAAGATTCTAGATAAATCCTCAAGTATTTCCAGTTCTGTGTATCAGGGCATCTTCAGAGAGAGTCTTTGCCCCCAAAGTCCCCCAGGGTCTGTGGCTCCCTGACCTTCAGAAGGGGATGGGGAGCAGGGGTACCATTTGTCTTTCACTCAAATCCCCTGCAAATCACAGTTCTGTAGCATTTAGCCTGCCAGTTTCTCAGCCCAAGCCAGGAAGTCCCCAGTGGAGGGTTTCTTAACCCGGGGTCCACAGAGCCCCACTATGGAAAGACTTCAGGGGGTCTGTGAACTTGGATGAAAAAAAAATGACATCTTTATTTTCATTAACCTTTAACTGAAATCCAGCGTTTTCTTCAAGTATTAAAAAAAACCCACATTATTCTGGGGAGGGAGTTTTATCAGCCTTCTCAGACTCTACCCAAAGGAGTCCATGGCACAAAAAAACAATAAGAACTCTTATCTTTCAATGTCACCTCCCTGGTCCAAGACAAGAGCAAGAAAACTTCACCAATCTTTTCCTTCTGGCTGGCCTTGCTCCCTCACCAAGGCATCTTTTCTTTCCCCCTCCTCATGCTGCCTCTTCCTCTCTTACTGAACCTAGCAGATTCCTTAAGGGATCTGCTTTATCTTCCATAAAATATCCCCACAGTAAGTATACAAAGGTGAAACTGGCAGAATCCTTGGATCTGAGATTGAGAGCTGGAAGGGCCCTGGCCATGAGTCCAAATCCTTTATTTTATAAGGCACACACATACACACACACAGGTAGAGAATGAACATCAGAAGCTGTGTTTGAACACGGTGATGGAATACAGCCAAGTCTTTGGACTCCAGAGATGGGGCTTTTCCACCTTATCAAAGATTCCTTTCCCTCAAGGGACAGTTGGACAGGGAGAGAAGAAATAAGTTCCCACTTTCCAGACTTCCACAGCAGCCTTGCCCTGGATCACTGACCCTCCTCCTACCCAACCCATTCCTCTATTTTCCCAACCTCCACTATTAGAATGTAAGCTCCTTGAGGGTAGAAACTGTACTCCCAGCACTTAGCACTTTGCCTGGCACATACTAACAGCTGAATAAAGGGTTTATTTCTCTATGGAAGAACAGTGTAATGGGGAGAAATGACCTACAAACAAGCATGATATAAGTTGGAAGGTGATAGGGCAAAGGAGAGGTCTGAGAATATTTAAAGGAAATGACCCTCAGCTGGGGAGGATTGAGCAGTACCTTCCTCCTAACAGTCCTTCGTGGAGGAGGGTGGGGGGGGGAGAGGGGGAAGATGAGCCACCTGGCCCAGCCAGAGATGGTACCTGTTGTCATGACATCACCACCACGACCCACCCCACCTTCCCTCCTCCACCCACCGTTTCCTGCCGTCCTAAATCCTTGGGCCACTTCCCTATCCCTGTCCCTATCTAAGGTCCTTCCTTCCCATGTGTACAAGGGTCTGTAAAGGTACAGTTGTTAATATCAGCGTCAATGTCTGCAAGTGTCAGGGACAGTCTATCTCTGTGTGCAACTGACCAGGGATTCTAAAATGGAGCGGTCACTTCCAAGTTTTCCATCATTCCTACATTAGTGACCAGTCCACCTCTTCTCAAAGCAACCCCTATTAAGACAAACCGAGAAACGGCTAGCAGCTCCGCCCCGCAGAAGGGCCCAGCCGAAGTCCTCCATCAGAGCTACACCACGCTGTCCTGATGCATGGGCATGAAGCAAGAGCAGGATCCGTTCCTGGGATTGGGGGCAGACCCCATACAAGGCATGGAAGAGGCCAGCACAAGACTGGGCAACTGGTCATCTGGTTTGTCCCTCGTGAAGAGGAGGAACTTGTGAAACACGGGGAAAGTGGTGTGTGCATCGTAGCCACGCGTTGGGTGAGTTGGAATGCCAGGCTTCGAGGGATGATAGTCTTGAGGCTCCACTGGGGAGCCACTGAGCAGGGAGTGTGTAGCATGATCAGGGTGTTTTCTAACACCCTCTGACTCATGAGAAAAAATCCAGGACTAGCCCGAAAGGCTCCCAAGCCCCTTGGCCCCTGACCGCCCCCCCTACCTCGATCCTCTCCCCATTTCTCTCACCCTGCCCCATCCCAGGGCAACGCCTCAGTGCACTGCGGCTGCGCGCAAAAGGGATATTAGGGACTGCAGTTCCCAGAATCCTTTGAGCCTCACGAATTCCTGCTGCCAAGAGTCTCTTTCCCAGGAATCCCTCCCCAACCAGACTAAGCGCCTGCCGCTGAGGCCTCTGGGAAAATGGATTCCGGGAGCCGTGGGGGAGGAGTCCTAGTCGGGTAGCTCCTTCTGCGCAGGTGCAGGCACAGCCTCGGACCGACCTGAGCTGCGTCCTCTTTGTCGGGGCTCGGACCCGCGGCGTCAGGTGACTGCGGCCCCCGGGATCCAGGCAGCCGAGCTGAGGGGGGGGGGGCCTGACCCCCTTCCCGTCCCTGTCCCCTGACCCTGACCTCCCTCCTGCCGCCCTTCTCTCTAGGGGCGACGGTGAAGATGGGCCGGCCCCGCCCTGCCACAGACGTCACCTGTTGTCATGACGTCACCGCCACGCCCCCCTTCCCTCCTCCACCCACCGCCCTCCCCCTCCCCCCAGCCTTGGGCCTGGTCCCGGTCCCTGCCCCCTTCCCAGGCAGGGTCCTTCCCCCCACGTGCGCCAGAGTCCGTGAAGGTGCCTTGTCAGTGTCCATGTCAGTATCATCGTCAGTGTCTATGTCAATGTCCATGACGTCAGTGATAGCGCGTCTTTGTGTGTGACTGATTTGTGTCTGTGTCCCTGTGCCGAGTGCAGTGCGGTGCCTGGCTAATGCTCAATGTTTGTAGAGTTAAATTATCATTTTAAGTGTGTTTTTATGAATGTGTGAGTGTAGGCGTGTGTGTCAACGTGTGTTCGTGCATGACCAGTGACGTTCCCCTGAGGGTCCTGCTTCCTGAACTCCATCCCTCTGCTAACCAGTCTGTGTGTGTGAGGATTTATTCTGATTGTAGGGTCTCCCTGCCTAAGGGCACTGTAGGGGGTCTGACAGTGGGGGTGGGGCTGAGCAGAGTTGTGAGTCTTCTAGGGGGTCTCACAGTGGGGGTGGGGCTGAGCAGAGCTGTGAGACTTCTAGGGGGTCTCGCAGTGGGGGTGGGGCTGAGCAGAGCTGTGAGTCTTCTAGGGGGTCTCGCAGTGGGGGGTGGGACTGAGCAGAGCTGTGAGTCTTCTAGGGGGTCTCACGGTGGGGGGTGGGGCTGAGCAGAGCTGTGAGTCTTCTAGCCGGGCAGAGGCCAAGTCTGTATGTGAAACGTGTTTGTCAGAGAGGAGACCTGGCATGACTGACGAGGTCCTCTCTGGACCGGCATGCACATGTGTGTCTTCAGGTATGACTGTGCAGGTGAGCCAGCTGCAGGAGTTCTATGGGTGCTTGCTTGAGATCACTCCATCTAAGGAACTGCTTTCTGTTTTCTAGGGTCTTGACCACATCCTCAGGCCTCCTGAAATTGAGCTGTTTATCCAACTGGCTGCTGGATCCCTTCTACTGACAGAATCCGTGGAGTGTCGAGGCCTGGATCCCTGCTTAGAGCCCTAGAGCCAGGCTTCTAGCCAGTGAGACATTACCCTAAATATTGGGGATGGCGGTCCCCCTGAACTCCCACGTCCTGGGTCCACAGGAACAAGTCGGACTCCTGAGTTTGAAGGTGATGGATGATACGTCTGGGGACGAGGAATTCATCCCTGGAGGAGAGGACCTTGACACAGACTATGATGCCTTCTGCGAAGGCCTCACGGACGATCTTGGAGATCCACACGAAAGGGCAGAACAGTTTCTGACCATCATGCTTGGAAACGTGGAGACCTGGATGAAGTTACAGCATCTGGAGCCCAGTGAGGAGGCGTTGATTCTGGAGGACTCGCCCACCCAGCTGCTTGAGAAGAAAGGTGAGGCTTCCTGATATAACCACCCCACCTCTAGAGCACTCTGTCCTGTACCTTTGACCACCATAAGATTTGCAGTGTTCTGTGTGCACAGTCTCATTTGACCCTTACAACGACCCATATGAGGTAGATAGGATTATAATCATCCCCATTCTGCACATTTGGAAACTGAGACTCAAGGAGAGGAACCGACTTGCATCACGCAGCTAGTAAGTGTCTTGAGTCAGGATTTGAACCCGGTTCTTCTTGACTCCAAGTCTAGTATTGTGTGCATTATGCCGCAGTGCCTGCCTTTAACAGAAAGAGTGTGGGGGAGAGAGAGAGATAAAAAAGTCCAAGGGAGGAGTAAGGCAGCCATTTGATATGGTGGGAGATTATCCTTGGACAGAGTAGGGGAGAGGAAGGATTCCAGTGTGCCCAGTGAGGGAGGTTTAGGGTCTCTGCCCCAGGGCCTCCTGGCTTCCCTGAACACACTAATAATGACGCCCTCCGGGAAGCACATCCTCCAGGGAGATTGCACTGTTGGTATGGATGGGCTGCTTAGACCAGTCAGGGTGTTTGCTCTCCTGGCTTTGAATCCATGGCCTGTGAATCTGGCTTTTTCTGGATCACCCCTGTGGTTACATTTTATGATTCCTGGAGCCTTGTGGGGGCATGTGCTTTTATCCCCATTTGACAGATGAGAAAACTGAGGCTACATAATGAATTTCATAAGCTAGATGTTGGCAGAAGCAGGAAAAGAGTCCAGGTCTTCTGACGCAGAGAAGGGGTCCCAGCCCTCTGAGTGTAGCCTGTACCTGTGCTGGAACCCCCTTTACAAAACCCCAACAAGTGGATGTCCTACCTTTGCTTGAAGATTTCACACAAGGAGCAGCTGGCTCACCACCTTCACTGGCAGCCCATTCCCCTTTGGGAGGGTGCTCATACTCACGGTGGTTTTTCCTTACCACGATCTGCCTCTCTGTAGTACCTACCCTTTGCTCTTAATCCTGCCTTCTGGGGCCCAAGCAGAACAAGACCAACCAATCGGCAAACATTTATTAAGCACCTACTGTGTGTCAGGCTCTATCTAAGTGCTAACCCCTCCTTTCACCTGAGCACCAGCCCTTCACACTTGAGAATATCGACCCATAAGCTCACATCTTTTCTCCAGGCTAAGTAGCCCAAATTCCTTCCACAAGACCTCCATCTTCACAGACCATAGGCCCTTCCCCATCCTCATCATCCTTCCATGGTTCCTCTCCATCTCCACAATGTTCTTCCTAAAACCCCTTGTTCTGTGGTCCCTTCCTGAGGCCATCCAAATTCCCTGATAGTAAAGGGAATGTCTCCTGGAGCTAATTTCTCCAAGGAACCAGAAAGTTAATTCCTCATTTATCCCATGAGTCATGGGGGTGAGCAGAAATATTTTCCTTCATTAAATCAAGAGGTGCCTAAGGCATGTTATGGTTTAATTTTAGAATCATTTATTCTTAGAGTTGGGAGAGTCCCCAGAGGGCAGCTAGTGCAGGGCTTCTTAACCCTTTGGAGGCTCATAAATAGCTTTCATGAGCTCCATGAGCTTGGCACTTTGGATACTTTGATATGTAATTTATTTTATGCATTTAAAAACACAGTTCTGAGAAGGGCTCCATAGGCTTCACCAGATCGCCTGCCAAAAGGTCCAGGCCACAGAAAAGGCCCCCTTATCCAGCCCTGCCTCCCATACCACATCCCTGACAGGTGACTGGCCCTTCAGCCTTGGCCTACGCTTCTAGTGCCAGGCAGCTAGCGCTCGACCTTAAACGGTAGCTACTTTCAATTTCTTTTTTTTTTTTTAAAGACTGGATCTCTGTCTCGGCCATGCCAGAGGTGCATCTGCCACTTGTGGGTTGAATCCCACCGCTGATCCAAACAGAAGCTCACCCTTCACACACACACCCACACACCCACATACACACAACTCCATAGGGAGCCTGGTAGCTCCCCACCCTTCACACCCACACACACACACACACCCACACCCACACACACCCACCCACACACACACACACACACACACACAACTCCGTAGGGAGCCTGGTAGCTCCCCACCCTTCACACCCACACCCACACCCACACACACACACACACACACACACACACACACACACTCCCACTTCCAGATGCTGACTGTATGGGTGCCAGGCTTAGTGCAGACACCTGATCCACTTCAGCCTGTGTCCAGCTCAGAACTCCCAGGCTCAAGTGATCCACCCGCTGCAGCCTCCTTGGTCTCCAGGGTTACGGGGGTATGCCACCATCCATTTTTGGGAGTTGTGGTGGGGATATGGGGTGTTTGGGGATGACTAGCACCTCTGGTGTGAAGCTTGCCAAGCCCTTTTCGGAGCTGCACACCCACCTTTGGTGTCCCCCTGTCACCCAACTCTTACCTGTGTCTCCAAGAAGCTATAGCACGCACAGTGGCCACATCCCGGTAAACTGTCTTGGCAGGCAGGCTAAACCAGGCTGAGGATAACTAATGGGGCCTCAAACCCTTCGGTGAGTTGGGGAGGTGTCTACCCCAAGCATGTGAAGACTTCCCCTGGCAGAATGGGCAGATCAGAACAATTTGTTCCAAAGGCCACGAGGGCGGTGGAAGCAGGCACTGTGGAGCGCTTGGAGCTTGGTCAGATATGGAGGATGCCAAGGTCATCCTGACTTTTGTTCTGTCCTGCCATGAACGTGGTTGACTGGAAGAGAGAGCGAGGCTGATAACTTTGTGCAGCTCTGCCTCACTTCAATCCAATTCACCCAGGGGTCCAGATATCACCTGGGATGTCAGTGGTCTTCTTCAAAAACAAAGCACAAACAACAATCACAATAATTGTGGTAGGATTTTGTCAAACAGAGAGAAAGCGGTAAATCCAAGTATGAGGACAGAATCGTGAACAAAGATGTAGGGAAGGGGGAACCAAGTACATGTTTCGGGACAGAGGGTCAGTCATTTGGCCAGAATGTAGTTTGTCAAATGAGCATTTATTAAGTACCTTTTTATTATTTCTTACTTTCTGGGCAGTGTTAAGTGCTAGGGACACAGAGAAAGGCGAAAGACAGCCTGTGCTCCCAGGGAGCTCAGTTTATCCACATGGGATACAGAATGAATGGTAACACCACAGAAAGAAATAGTAGAAGCAAGAGGAGGGGGAAGGGGGAGAGGGGGGAGGGGAAATCAAAGGAATCCAGGGGCTGCTGACTTTGGAGGCTGAGGTGCTCGCCGGGTGGAAATGACTGGGGAGCATTTGGACATGAGGATCTCAGGTTCAGCAGAGAGAGCAGGGCCAGGAAGCAGATTGGCTGCTGTTGCTGTTTTTCATTCAATTTTCTTTTCAATTCCAAATTCTCTCCTTCCTCTTCCCCAACTCGTTGAGAGGGCAAGAAAATCAAAGTTTATTATAAATGTGTATAGTCACACAAAACAAATCCCCACATTAACCATGTCTAAAAAAAAAAAGAAAGGCGAGAAAGAAAAGTCTGTCTGAGTCCGTCAGCTCTCTATCATGAGGCCTTTGGAACCATCCTGGGTCACAGGCGCTGAGTCTTGTATCAGGCTTCCAAAGTCAATCCTCTTTACAACGTTGTTGTTATGGCGTGGAGTGTTTCTCTGTTCTGCTCATTCCACTCTGCATCAGTTCAGATGGGTCTTCCAAGGCTTTTCCAAACCTCCCTACCCAGGTGTAGATTGAGTCGCCTGCACGGAGGAGAGAGCCTGGAGAGAGGAGGAAGGGGTCTGCGGAGCGAGGGGGCCTCCCTCTGCTGAAGGCGGCCTGTGTCCCCGCTAAGTTTTCTCTTCCCCAGCTGTGACATGGCCAGTTGCTTCAACCAGCCTCCCTTTCTATCCGTCACCTACTCTGGCCCAGAAGCTGTCAAATGCTAAAGATACAGACAAAAATGCCACAGCCCCTGCCCTCAAGGAGCTTACATTCTAGCCTCTAACACTGTTCTAAGCCCTGTGCTCTCCTGGCTTCCATCAATTAGAAGTGGTCCAACTTGTCAGGCAGGGCCAGCTCAGTCCCTAGAACTGTCCCAGGTACTTGGATTTGGCCTGAGGAGTACAGGGGATGACAGAACAGCGATGGCCATGTTCTGGGTGCCAGACTGAGGTGCCTCTGGTTGAGTCCTGGACTGGAGTAGGGACAGACCTGCTCCTAGGCCTTCTAGGCAGGTGCCGCCTCCCGGGCCTGAGCTCTGTCTGTTACAGGCTCCTGTGGCTGCCAGGCTAGAGCCAGAGGCGCGGAGGGCAGCAGAAGGCCCTGGGCCTCCGTTTTCCCACTGGGGTGGGGGTGGCAGAGGGCTGGATCCCATGGCCCTTGTCTTGTCTCCTAGATTTTCTGTACCAGGACTTCGCCTTTCACGAGGAGTGGAACCCTGAAGAGGAGGTGGAGGAGATGGCTGCTGAGTTCCTGGCCTCCAGGTCCCAGGTGAGGTGGAGTTGCTTCTCTTGCCCAAAGTGCTGCCTCAGTCCCCCTCCTCGCTCTGCAGCATCTTTGCCAGGCCCAGCCCAGGCCAGGGGCTCAAGTGCCCGTCGTCCTCCTTGGGGGTCTGGGCCGCTTCCTTCCTGGCAGATGACGGCCTCCTCAGGGAATCCTCCCCACTTGCCTCCTGCCTCCCTCAGGATCCCTTTCCTGGACTCACAGCTTTCACGCCTTTGTCCTGTCCAGTCAACAAGAAACAATTCTAACTTTTGCTAATCTCCTCCCATGTGCCAGGCTCTATGCTGGGCACTGGGGGGGCACAAAGACAAAAACAAAATAATCCCTGCTGGGGCAGCTAAGTGGTGCAGTGGATAGAGCTTCGGCCTTGACGTCAAAAGGACCTGAGTTCAAATCCGGCCTCAGACACATAACACTTACTAGCTGTGTGACCCTGGGCAAGTCACTTAACCCCATTGCCTAGCAAAGGGGAAAAAAAAAAAGGAGCCTAAAAAAACAAGAACAAAAACAAAAAAAAACCAATCCCTGCCTTCAGTGAGCTTACATTCTAAGGGAGGGGGATGTCAGGTACAGAGACAGGTAAATATAAAGAATATTTGGAGGTGGAGGATGGGGGAATCAGGAAAGGCTTTATATGGGAGATGGCCTTGGGAACGTGGGGTCCTAAGAGGTGGAAGTGAGGAGGGAAGGCCTACGAGGGATGGGGAATAGCCTACATCAAGTCAGTCAATCACCAGGCATTTATTAAGCACTTGCTGTGTGCCGGGCCCAGTACTAAGCACTGGGGATACAAAGAAAGGCAAAAACACAGTCCGTGCCCTCAAGGAGCTTACAGTCTAACTTGGGGGGAGAGGGGAGAACACACGTAGACAGTTTGGATAGGAAATTCCAGCAGAGGACAGGTACTGGCATTAAGAGGGATGAGGGAAGGCTCCCAGGAAAAGGCGGAATGTCAGCTGCGACTTGAAGGAAGGCAGCCAGGGCAGCCAGGAGGCAGAGATGAGGAGGGAGAGCCAGGGAAGAGGCCTGGAGTCTGGAGATGGAGGGCCTTGGGCCAGAGCCACTGAGCGGCACGTTCATGGGGAGGGGCCTATGTAAGACTGGACTCCACGGCACTGGAGCGCTATGGTCAAGAAGCCGCAGCGGCTCCCCAGTGTCTCTGGGATCCGAGGCAGATTCCTCAGCTCAGCATCGACAGCCCTCTGTGATCTGCTCCCGCCTGCCTGGCCCCCGCCCTGAACATCCTCTGCATTCCAGCTTCGCTGATGTCCTGGCTCTTCCCCTAACTCAGCACTCTCCTGTGTCCACACCTTTGCCTCGGTCATCCCCCAGACCTGGAATCCACTCCCTTCTCCTTTCTCTCCTCTTCCTTTGCGGCTCGGCTGAGGCTCTGCCTCTTCTGTGAAGCCTTCCCAGATTGAGAATTCCTTCCAGTTGTTAACCCGTTATTTCTCCTCCCATTTCCTTGTATTATGTACATGCAATGTTCCATTCCCCTAGTAGAATGTAGGAGCCATTCAGTTCTTTGTCTCTGAACCCCCCCCCTCCAATGGTTCCTGGCCTAGTGACTCACACGTGGTAGGAAAGCATTTTACAAATACTTGTTGGATTGAATTGAAAGTGTTCCTTGGCCAGCAATGGTGGGACCAGCTCTGGAAGCACCGCTGGTGGTCTCAGTGGGCCCATGCATGGAGAAAGAAGCTGCAAAGGGAGGCTGGAGTCAGCCTGATGAGGGCCTTGAAGGCTGAGAAAGGAAGGCCCAGCCCAGCTGTCTGCTGGGGCCTTCAGGCCAGTGTCCTTCTTGGCCCGTCCCTGCTAGCCACATTCCAGCCTCACCTGGCTTACTGCCCCTGGAATGACCACCCCCATCCCCTTGGGCTATCTCCTCTCCTAGCCAGCTCGAGCATCATCACCAGTTCCACTGCTGCCGTGGTGTTTGGGGTGGGGAAGGGGAAGGAAGGTGGAGGATGCGACAGGGAGGTCTCTTGTGTTTCAGGAGCCGGTGACGTTCAAGGACGTGGCCGTGGACTTCAGCCAGGAGGAGTGGGGGCAGCTGGAGCCTGCGCAGAGGGACCTCTACAGGGACGTGATGCTGGAGAACTATGAGAACCTGGTCTCCCTGGGTAAGGACAGGGTGGGCATCACTAGGCCAGCCCAGGACAGGGTCCCCCTGGGACTCAGAATCCGTGTTTGGGAGGCCTCTGCCTCCATGATTATTCTGTAGAGTTCAGTTGTGTTTAATCGTAGGGTTCAGGGGTAAAACTAAAATTGGCGCTTTCATATTTGCAAAGTCCTTTCTATATGTATGATCTCATTTGTTCCTCACAACAACCCTGGGAGGAAGGTGCTAGCATTATTCCCATTTTAGAGATGAGGAAACTGAGGCCAAGACAGATGAAGTGGTTTTCCCCGGGTCACCCAGCTGGGCACGGTCCACCTGACTGCAGGCCCACAGCTCTGTCCACTGCACCACCTCCGTTCTCTGGTTGGCCTTTGTCGAGTTGGAAATGGGAAGTTTCCTTATGCTTCTTCAGAGGCTGTTCCCTGACAGATCCTTCTCAGCTTAGGGAACTCCTCGAAGGCCGGGTCCCCCTCCTCTGGCAAGTGTGCCCCTGGTTGGCCACCCCCTCCTTCCTGGACACACGGCAGAGTGTTTTGGGCCACCCTCCAGGCCCGCAGACCCCCGCTCAGGAGGGGGGAGCTCAGGGGCAGCACAGACACCCAAGTTCCTGTTCTCTCGCTCAGAGGGCATGGTGTGTCCCTGGCGCTGCCACAGTTGGGAGCTCTCCCGCCGTCCCGAGGTTCTTAGGGCTTCTTCCCCTGGGCCCTCAAAAGGGCAGAGTGCTGGGACATCAGAGACCTCCTGTGCCAGCCTGTCCCCAGACAAGAGCCCCCCTGCCTCCAGTGTCCCCAATGGGCTCAGACAGCTCTTGCTTGGAGACCACCAGGGAGAGGGACCCAGCACCGTCAGGGGGCAGAGGCCCATGCCGTTGTTGGGTGGCATTCATTGTTAGGAAGGTTTTCCTGAGATCAAGTCTCTAATTTTCATCGTGAAATTGGGGGCCAAACAGAACAGCAAACACAGAGTTTAATGTATTTGTACAGCACACTACTTGTGTGTACATTGCACCTTCCTTTGCCCACTTCAGAAAAGTCCTTTAAATACTTGAAGAGAGCTGTCGTGCCCCCACCAAGTCTTTACTGCTCCCATTTTCTTCAGCGGAGGTTCACGATTGATCTCAAGGCCATCCCATCTCCACCGGGCTGTCCCCTCCCCAACTGATCAATGTCCTTCCTGAACAGTGGGTGCTGGAATGGGTGCAGTGCTCCTGGCATGTTCTGGCAGGGCAGAGTACTAGGGGACCTTCACCTTCCTTGTCCTGGACCCTGCCCTTCTTTTCCTATAAGCTGAGATCGTGCTGGCCAACTATACTGTTGTGAACTGTAGCAACCAAAAAGCTTTTCCCCTTGTGGGAGGGTCCCTGTCATCTCCTTCTGGAACGTTTGTAGGCTAGAATTTCCTGTTCTTGCTCTCTGCCATCTGAGCTGGCATCAGGCTTAGAGCTGTTAGGACCCGCCTGCCTGTTTGGAAGTTTGGGTGAGTGCCTGGTATGGGGGGAGACACATAGTGAGGGCCTCAGACCCCAGCTCCAGGCGCCTGACCCTGCTCCTTCATTCTCCATCTAGGATCCCCAAGGACTCTAGATCAGGCTTCCTTCCCAACAGCCAAGGGCAATTTACTTTAACAAAATTACTAATTAACTCAAATATATAGCACTTTCAGGCTTTACAAAATGTTTCCCTCACAACGAACCTGTGAGGTAGGTAGTGGTCAGTATTTTTATCCCTGTTTTACAAATCAAGAAACTGAGGCACAGGATAGTGAAGTGACTTCACTCAAATCACACGGATAGTGTTAGAGGCAGAATTTGAACCCAGAACCTCCTTTACTCCTGGACACAGGGATAAAGTTAGAACGTAACGGTTCCTGCATCCAGGAAACAATAGTCACGCCCACAGGCCTCATCCAATCTTTTAGGATTCTCCTGTTAATTCCAAAAAGGAAACCTGTCTTAAAACAGGCCCCTGTGAATGAATGAATGAATCATTTAATCATTTACTATATGCAGAGCACTGTGTGAAGAGCTGGTTTGCAGATAAGAAGATAAGACAGTCCCTCCCCTCAAGGGGCTCCCTTCTAATGGGGAGACAGCATATATGGGAGGTTTCAGCTACAAGTCAGTTGAAAAGGTCCCATGGTGCTTAGGGGCAGAGGCAGAGCAGATGGGGATGCCTCCTCTTTAATGTCAGTCACTGATAAAACCAAATCAGTTTCTGATGGGCCAAGGACGTCCCCTTCTGGGTCCTTGGGAACTGTGGCTGTAGCCCGTGCAGGGGCAGGTCCAGGCTGCTTCCCGGGGGGATGGCAGCGGGCACTGGGCTAGAAGCCTGGCTGTTCCCAAGGCTCTTGGCTTCAGGACCGCGGGCCATCTCCTTCAGGGTCTTCAGGGAGATGGTGGTTGAGGTAGTGGCATTAGTTTGATTTGCCTGGCACCTAGTGCCTCCTGTCTCCCCTTCAGGGTGCCTCCCTGCTTCAGCTAGGCTGACCCTTCCTCCTGTTCTGGGCGTAGCAGTTGGTTGGCAATTGGTAGGGATGGCTGACCCCTTACCCAGAGGATGGCTGTGAGGGCTGGGCTGGAAGCAGGACTGGTGGTCTGAGGGCGCTGCCTCTCCCAAGGCTCTTGGGCCCATCTGCCTCTTGGTGGCATTTGGTAATTATAAAGAAGGTGGCTCCTTCTCTGCAATGATTTTTCCCCTCAATGATGGCTCTGGGGGCTGGAATGGAAGCAGATCCAGTGGTTTGGACAACACTGCTGTTCCCAGGGCTCTTGGGTTAAGGGTTCTGGGGTGTCTCTCTCAGAGTCTGGTCCAGTGATGGTGGTGGTTTGATGTGCATGACACAGGCTACCTCCTGCCTCTCTCAGGGAGCCCTCGGCTCCTTACCTTACAGGGCACCCAGAGGAGAGCAACCAGGATGGGGAAGAGTCTTGAGTGGGTGACAAAGGAGGGAGCCTGGAGGAGAGAAGGTGGGCCAAGAGGGGTGTGAGAGCTGTGTTCTAGTACTGAAGGCCTGTCATGTGGAGGAGGGCCCCAGACCAGAGCCAGGAGCAGGGGCCATTTGGGCCTGATATTGATTGTGAGAGCTCTCCAAGGTAGAGCTGGCTGCCTCGAGAGGCCGGCTGCCCTGATGCTGTTCAACCCCTTGCTGAGGACATTCTGTGGGCATGGCTTTGGTGTTCTAGCTTGGACTGGATGGCATACAGGATTTTGTCCCACTCTCAAATCCTGTCATTTGGGTGTACGCAGGCCTGAGAGACTACTTCTTACCAACTTTTCCTGTCTTTTCCCAGCTGTCACTAATACTGTTTCTTTCCCCTCCACTTCTGCCCATTAGGAAACATTCCTTTTTCAGGGGCATAGGCTGTTTCTGGGTTGAAACCAATCTCCTAAAAACAAACTCACAGGATGTTAATTCTGCTCCCAATCCTCTTCCTCAGGGCACAGAGACCAGAGGCATAGACTTAGGGTGTGTTGGGCCCCACCCAGACCTGGCTCCCCAGAAGACTCATCCCTACAGAGATCCGTTTCTCATGAATGACTGATAGGTGTATGGGTAGGGATTTGATAGGATCCTAAAGAAATGGGGTAAAATTACCCACTATCCCTTATGGTCACCCCTTTGGTCACACAGTGTCTCCTTTATGGACAGTTTTATCTGTCTTTCCTTCAGGGCAGATGGGAAATCAGCCCATCAGTGGCCTCTGGAACCAAAGGTGACCCCAGGGATGAGAGGCCTCTAGTCTCCAAATTCTAACTGGCTGTGGAGAAAGAAACCCGGGCCCTCTAACTCCCATCTGCTGTGTCCCTTCAAAAATGAGACACCCCTTCTCCCCTCTCCCACTTCTTGGGACCTTAAGGTTTCTAGTAGTAAATGAATTGTTGTTGTTTTGTTTTTTGTTTTTTAATTAGGCCTCTGGTACATATCTACAATGGCTAATCCAGGGAGAAGGGAAAGGAATTTAATTTGGGGTGTGGCCTTGACCAAAAGACTGAATGTCACTCAGTCCTGCTTCCAGGGAAGGAGTTCCCTTTTCTGTTTTCCATCACCTCCCCTTTAGCCTGTCTGTGCTCCCACAGTTTCCAGAGATACTTGGGGTTCCTATACTTCACCCCCTTAGTGTAATCCTTCACGTTGGTATGGCCCTGTACCATTTCCAAGGTCTTTCCTCCCATCCTCTCATCTGATTTTCCCTCCACATTTAGAAGGGGGTTCCTTGGGCCCTCTTTTCCACCAGAGCCTTCTGTCACATGAGGTATCCACTCATATACAAAAAGCCCCAGCTAGTTTTATCTCTGGGATGGAACTGATTGAGAGTCAGTCCATCAGCATTTACTAAGCATTTATTGTGTGCCAGGTGCTGTGCTAAGCAGTGGGAATACAAATATAAGCAGAAAGAAAGACAGGCCCTATTCTCAAGGAGCTTCCATTCTAATAGGGAAAGACGATATGTGAAGACGGGTTGGGGGTGTGAGGGGAAGAGATGACGGTCCCTGGCCTCCTCCACCTGGTAGAGAAAGTCGGGAGGTCAGGAGTGTAGCCTGGAGAGGAATGAAGATGAAGGCGAGCTCAGGCTCAGGGGAACAGAGTCTCCTTGCGCCCCCTCCAGTCCAGGCCATAAAAATAGCCACCCAGATGAGGTTACTTAAATGTCAGCAGGCCATGCCTCACCTGCAGGGTGATGGCCTCCCCACAGGAGACATCCCCATTGCACCTTACCTGAATTCTATACCACTGTTCATCCTCTGTGGGACCCCTCTAATGCCGAACAGTGGAGAGAAGGGGACCCCTCTGTGTGACCTCCCACCAGTATGCTCCATGTCAGATTCGCTACATGAGCTTCTTCTGTCCGTGAAGCCATTTTTATTAGGCTGGAAGACACCCAGCGTCTCTGGATCAGGGTTCTCAGGTAAAACATCCCCACTGCCCCAGGGCCTTTAAATTTAGATGATGACGATTGGCAAAACCAAAGGCCAAGCATCAAGCCCCCATTTTACCCAGAAGCCCTTCTCGAGCCTGGTTTCACTACTGATCAACCTGACAGGTTTGGCCAGCTCCATTTCTGACCCCCCTTCCTAGCCTACTGGCCTCCTAGCTTCCAGGGGGTGCACCATGTTGATGGCTGATATAATGTGGACATGGATCAGCTTAGCCGACTGAAGCTCAGAGCTCCCAGCCCCTGGGATCAAAAGAGTGTGCCATATGCACCCCCTAGAAGTTCCCCCATTCAGATTCCCTGTGAGGTGACATTAGGCAGACTTCCACTTGGCCTGCTCCCCCAACCATCAAACTTGGGCACAGGCGGAAGAGACAATGAAATAGAGGCCCCTGAGTCACTGGGGGTAGACCTATGCCTAAAGCCAGGCCACCCTAAACCAGAGGACAGGATCTCCAAAGGCAGGAGACCCCAGAGCTAGACCACTGGGCAGACCCTCTGCTGAACTCCTATAAATGCTGCCACTTCTCAAGAAACACTGGGGGAGGGTGGAGAGAGAGAGAAACAGACGGACAGACTCAGAATAAAGCCAACCTAATTAGATCCCAGCTTCTCTGGCGTGCTTTCACATACTCTGAATGCTTTTGAATAACTGCAGGGGAGCCTTAAATGCCCCCAGCATCAGAATTCTATAAGCCGAAGCTTGCCTCAGAACCCACCAAAAGTACTTCCCTCCATTGGTGTCTGACCATTATCTACAGTAAGACATCATTTTCCCTATCTTAGTCAATGATAGAATTCTTACTTTCCACATGGAAAGTGTGGGTTAATTTTTTTTTCAGTTTATCTGTGTAGTTTTCTTTGGGGAGATTTTCCTCTCCATGCTAGGGGTGGGAGCATATATTTCTTCTGGCAGAGACAGAAGGATGCTTCTTTGCCTGCTTAATGGGCTAGCCAATATGTAGGAACCTTCCCTTCTGGGCAAGTCTGTCTCCACTGTTCCAAGGAAGTTGAACATCTTTTTCTTTCTATAAAGTACAAAGCACACAGTTTGGCACAGATTAACTATAGCACCAGTTCCCATGGGTCTTTGCAGGTTTTTTCCCTGTCATTTTCTCAATAAAGTGTTATTCAGACCTAACCTTGGCTGAGAATCTCTTAACTCCCTCCCTACTTGTTTCCCTGTTAAGTTTGATGTGTTTTTACACCAAACTACTTATGTGTGTGTTCAACCCTCCTTTGTCCACTTCAGATAAGAGTGAAGGTCATCTCATGCCCATTCCTCCCACCCCTTTCTCCATTTTTTCATACTTTTCTCATACATTCCAATAGAGATAAATAATGAGTTCTACCCCCTTTTTTCTCCTTTCTACATTAGTATATTCCTTTTGCCCTTCCTTCTATTTTCCGTCTTAAAACACAAGAGAACTAATCCCTCTGTTTCTCTTGCTTAACTTTGAAGACATTAACGTTCTCAAGGGACACTGGTTTCTTCTCCCCCTGTTAGAACGTTAGCACTTCATGTTCCTACAGCTCCTTCTAGTTTCTCAGATACATTTACCTCCCTGGTTTTCTCTGGACTCATATGTCAATATTCCTCTTCAGCTCTGGTCTTTTGATGAGGGGTGCTTGAATGGCTTCCATTTCATTAAAGGTTCATTTTTTTTTTCCTAGTAGAACGTATGCTCAGTACAGCAGCCATTCTTAACCCACTGCCCACCTCCTTGGGATCCAGCTTCTTAACTACATAATATCCTTGTTTCGAGAGACAAATTCACCCATCTTTTGGTGATCCCCATTACTTTTTGGTAAGCTTGTTTTTCTGAAGACATCCCCCAGCCCCAGTCAGTTTGTAGCTAGCTTTCCTTCCTTCTCCTCCCCAAGTCTAGGCTAGGAACTCTTCCAAAAGCTTTTTTCTTTCCTGGATCCTCAAGCAGGATTGTGAGCTAGAGATGTTCCATAAGCACATCTAGGGGCACCTGGGCTATTGGACATGACAGATCACATGTTCTGAAATGCCCAGAGAGATGAAGAAACCTTTCCAAGAACTCCAGTGTCAAACAAAAGCCCCCCCTCACTTTAACAGGGCTTATACAACCTTAGAGAAGCAAGCTTCCTTGGCAAGTAATGGGGGTCTCTTTTCCCGTGAGCAGGACTTGTGGTGTCCGAACCTAATGTCATCTATCATTTGGAACAAAAGAAAGAGCCATGGATACTGGATCTACAGGGAACTGCCAAGACAAAGGTACTAAGAGACACCTGTCCAGGTGAGTGGAGATCAGCCAGGTGGCACATTCTTGGAAGGCTAGCTGGTTAGTGAGTGCCAGGGCTCCTTTGGAAATGTTGATCAGGGACCAATTAGTTAATCACCTCCCTCCTGTGACACACCCCCTTCCCTCCACCCTACCACCCCCACCCCCTGACCCTGAGATCAGTTCTTGTCTGGGAAAACGTTCCTTCGGTTTCGATGTTTTCTTAAGAGGTCAGTGGTGTCTAATGTTTGCTCGGCTTCTGGCCTCCTGAACTGACCCTACTTCTTTTTGCTTTCCTGTCTGCTTCTTCATTTCTGATGGCTAGCCCTCCTGCCTCTGTATACGTCTTGGCCTTTCGTTCCTAACTTTGTTGTGGCCCCTGCAGCACCTTGCATCTACTTCTGCGCTTGAAGGTTCACAGTTTTGTGGGGAGGGGCAGGCACTTCCTCCACTGCTCACAGCCCCTTCATAACTTGGCCAGTAGCCTTCCAGAATTGCTGTGATTGAAAGATTCGTCCTCACCCAGAGACTGTGCTGGTGAGGAGCCTCCTTAGCTCTATGGAGGCTGGTCCCACCACCAGAGCCTTCCCAGCACCCCAGACCCTGCCAGAGGCGCCACTGGCCCAGGGCCACTCAGACGCCACAGTGAGGCCGGCCCAACTCTGGTCATGTCGGTTACCTGCTCAGAGCCCCACCATGGCTCCCTTTGGCCGGGAGGGTAAACGCCAACCTCCCCAGCCTCCTCTTCCAGTCTGGCCACATCTCCCGCTCTCCCCGAGCCACGCCCTCCATTGGTCTGCCTGCTGTTTTCCTACCCGCATCTGCCGGTCTTCCCCCTTTGTGTGCCTTCTGGTCATGTACTCATAGATCCCAGGTGGAGGACCCTGCCTCCAGTTATTCAGGTCCTAGAAAAAGAAGTGTCCTCCTGTCTGCCTTACTAACGTACACCCGTCCCGTCCTTCACAGTTTGCTTGAAATGTGGGGGGATGCAACCTTCTGGCTTAATTTACATGTCTAGCCAAGGGTTAAAGCAGATCCCTCTCATTAATTTATTGAAAATCTTGCCAAAATTTATGCTTACATTCTCTTAATCCAGTTTGGCTGGATAACAGAAGGTGTGAAAGAAGGTAATATTAAGTTGGGAATTTCCAGGACTGGTCTACTGTCTGGAATGAGGAAATTCATAAGAACTGAAGGTCAGAGAGCAGTTAGGTGAGTAGGACAACTCACATGAGGAATTCCTAACAAGGAGACCCGGAAACTAAGGAAATCTCTGCCTTAGCCAGGAGACCCTTTATAGAATGCCCACTGGGCTAGTATACAGTCCCAGTGTGTGGTCAAATGAAGACCTGTGGAGTGATGGTCAATGGGTTAGCACAGCAGTGGAGAACGTACAGCCTTGAGGCCATATGTGGCCCCCTAGGTCAAGTGTGGCCCTTTGACTGAGTCCAAACTTCACAAGACAAATCTTGTTCCGCATTCAGGTTCCCCACCTGTGGGTTAGCATAATGAACTACGGAGTACGTGGTCAGAATTAAAGTCAGATGCCAACACTGATCCATATTTTCTCAGTCTAGCTTTAGCCTTTCTCTGTGTAATCCGCTAACACTGCCTGTGTGACCTTGGGTAAGTCACTGAACTTCCCTAGGTCTCAGTTTCCTCACCTGTAAAATGGAGAGGCCTCTGAGGTCCCTTTCAGCTATTGGCCCCTTTTCATGGTTTGGATTAGCTCTCCTTTCACTTCTCTCTACTAATTACTTTTATTCCACTTTCCCCCTCTTTCCCCCAAAATGCAAGGCTACATTTGACATCTGTGAAAGACTCCTCCTAGACAGAATTTTCAACTTTATTTCTATTATTGTTATTTCTTTTCTCTCAGCACAAGGAAAACAGAATGTTTCTGTTTTTCATTTCTTTCAGACCAGAACACCCAAACCGAGAGCCAGGCAAAGTCATCTGCTTCAAAACAAGGCAATTCTGAAGAAGGGTCCCTTCAGGGGCCAATAATGGAAAAGCCCACAAGGGATGGTCCCTTGAACTCCAAGTTAAGAGTAGCCAATCAGTGTGAAGGCAGGTTGAAGAGAAAAAAGAAAAGAGGAAACCAGGAGAAATTCTATGAATGTAGTGAATGCAGAAAAGCCTTTAACCACTTCTCCGCTCTTATTCGACATGGGAGAATTCACACTGGAGAGAAACCCTATGAATGTGGTGAATGTGGGAAGACCTTCAGCCAAAGCACATGCCTTACTGTACACCAGAGAATTCACACTGGAGAAAAACCCTACGAATGTGGTGAATGTGGGAAGACCTTTAGTGACAGCTCGACCCTCATTCGACATCGGATCATTCATAATATAGAGAAACCATACAAGTGTCACGAATGTGAGAAATCCTTTAGTTACTGCTCAGCCCTTATTCGACACCTTCGGATTCACACTGGAGAAAAGCCCTATGAATGTAACGAATGTGGAAAATCCTTCAGCCACAGCACGTGCCTTACCCAGCATCAGAGAACTCACACTGGAGAGAAGCCCTATGAATGTAATGAATGTGGGAAAGCCTTCACCCAGAACTCATCCCTTTATTACCATCAGAGGACTCATACTGGAGAGAAACCATATAAATGCAGTGAATGTGGGAAAGCCTTCAGTTACCATGCATCACTCACTCAACATAAGCAAACACACACTGGAGAAAAGCCCTATGAATGTAGAGAATGTGGGAAAACCTTCAGTCGAAGCACGTATATTATTGAACATCAGAGAATTCATACTGGAGAGAAACCCTATGAATGTATCGAATGTGGAAAAGCCTTCAGATATTGCTCTGCTCTTACTCAACATCAGAAAATGCATACAGAAGAGAAACCCTATGAATGCCGAGAATGTGGGAAAGGCTTCCATTTTTATTCGGCTCTTATTCAGCATCGGAAAACTCATACTGGAGAGAAACCCTATGAATGTACTGAATGTGGGAAAGCCTTTATCCGGAGTACTTGCCTTACCCAACATCAAAAAGTTCACACTGGAGAAAAATGCCAAGAAAACAGTGAGTTGAGGAAAGCCGTTGGCCAAAGCTCAGCCCTTCCTGAAAATCAGAGAATTAAAACTGGAGGGAAATCCTACGAATGTACTGACTGTGGGAAAATCTTTAAGTATTACTCAATCCTCGCTCAACATCAGAAAACTCATACTGGTGAAAAACCCTATGAGTGCATTGAATGTGGGAAGACCTTTAGCCGGAGCACATGCCTTACCAAACATAATAGAACTCATACAGGTGAGAAACCCTATTTATGCAGTGTATGTGGGAAAGCCTTTAGTCAAAACTCATCCCTTACTGAACATCAGAGAATTCACACTGGAGAGAAACCCTACGAATGCAGTAAATGTGGGAAAGCCTTCAGCCGGAGCACATTCCTTACTCGTCATCAGCAAACCCATACTGGAGAGAAGCCCTATGAGTGCAGTGAATGTGGGAAGTCCTTCAGCCAGAGGTCATCCCTTTATTATCATCAGAGAACTCACACTGGAGAAAAACCATACGAGTGCTTTGAATGTGGGAAATCCTTCAGCAGGAGCACATTCCTCACTCAACATCAGAGAATTCACACTGGAGAAAAGCCCTATGCATGTAGTGAATGTGGGAATACTTTCAGTAGGCGTGCAGCTCTCACCAAGCATCAAAGACTTCACACTGAAAAGTAATTCTAGGTATGTAATGAATGTGTATTCAGAGACACTTTGGTAGGTGCCCACATGACAAATTGTCACAAGGGGGATTGAGTCATTTTTTAAAAGGCTATTTGTACCCTATGTTGCTCTCTCCCCGTAATGCATGTTAGTTGTCTCCTGGCAACGGTGTTGGTGGTGTTTGTCCTTCATTTCTGAAGAGGACTAATGACATCATGGGATGATGTCTTGACTTACTCGTGAATTGGATCTGAGTGAGGCAGAGTCGCACAAAATCGTCAGCCTCACTCTCTCTCCCTGAGTCATCAGAGTCCAGTGAAAAAACAAAAGTCAAGATGACTGGCAATGGCCCAGGATGACCTTGGCATCTTCGATGCCTGACCAGGCTCTACACTCTCCATAGCACTTGCTTTAGCTGCCTTTATGGCCATTGGAACTAATTGTTCTTATCCATCCATTCCACTGGGGAAAGTCTTTACGTGCTTGGAGCAGACGCCCTCTAACTTACCAACAGGTGTGAGGCCTGTTGATGACCTTCAACCTGGTATAGCCCATCTGCCAAAATGGTTTTTCAGGGTGTGGCCACTGTGCGTGCTACAGCTTCTTAGGGCCACAGGTGAGAGTTGAGTGCAAGTGGACAGCGAAAGTGGATGAGCAGCCCTGAAAATGGCTCAGCATCCCTCACGTCAGAGGTGCAAGTCCTCCCTAAACACCCTATATACCCCATCACCCCCTGCACCACTCCTGGTGAGTGGTGAGTCCAGGTAGGGAGTGCTGGTCTCTAAAATATCAATCACCAAGATTTTAACTTCCTTCTCTCCCCCTCCCCAACAGAAAAAAAAGAAAGAAAAAAGAAATCTCTGTTGAAACAATTAAGTAACATCTGTGTTGGAAGTTAAAGTAATAGGTAATGAATCATTAATTTTCTACCCATCACTTGACTTTTCCTTTTCTACTTAACTTGTCTAATTCCCAAGCCCCAGGCATGCATTTGATTTAAAAAGCATAGCACACCAATAGAACCTAACAAAACACTGAAAACCTCATCTCCTTTCCAACCCCCTCTGCACTTCACCTTGGCAAGGGACCCCCACAGCCTTCCTCTATGTTTCAGTCCATTCCTTTCTTGCTCTTTTCTTTTTAGCTCTTTCAAGTATTTTAGAATAAGTTTTACGGGCGACAGGGGCACATGACCCTTTGACCCAACTTTGCTCTCAATTCCTTTTTTTCTGGCTTATTTTCTTACATCTTTTCTCTTTGAAAGAGGGTATATCTTCCATATTTGCCAAGAAGCCAGACAGTGAGAGAGTAGATGGAGATCGAGAAAGAAGAGTAGACTTATTTCCTCTTGGTATTTGACATGAAATTCTGCAGACAGATCATCAGAGTATTTTGCATGATTATGAGTAAGCTGCTTCTGCAGGGCCTCTCTGTGGCCTTTGCCAGAAGTCCACAGGGATCCCCCATCACTAGGCTGCCCAGAATCCCTTTGGCAGGGGGCTGGGATGCAAATGAAACTGAAGGGTGTGCTTGGCATTTGGGAATGTCTTATTCTCCATCTTTGACTTCCTGTTCCCAGCTCCTGGCCATGCCTTGTGTCCTGTGCATTTCTTGGCTGGGGTTCTGTCTTGTTTCTTAACCTCTGCATTGAGCTCTTCATCGAGTTTCCGGCCACCCCTCCAGCAGCAGACATCTTCCCTGGGGCTCCAGGGCCAGTTGGCCGAAGGGATTTAGAATCTTGGTTATGATTCGTGGCAGACTGGAGAACTCAAGCAGAGAAGCCTCTCTGTCCGTGGCTGAGGAATTGAAGGCTCCCTGCAAAAGCTAGGGACACTCAGGACAAATGCATTAGATGTGGGCCACCAATCGCCCTGGCAGCAGGCTTGACCGAGAGCACTGGAACTCGGTCAGCAGATGGAAGAAGTCAGTGCCTTGGAATGTCCTGGCTGCTCAGGGAAGGCCCGTATAAATGTGTGTCCAAATAGGGTGAAAGGAACAGGGTGCTGTTTGAGAATAGTAGACGTGGCAGGGACATGGGAGCTCTGGTGGAAGGAGACTACCCCTCATTAGCCACCCTGCTCGTGTGCTCGGACAGGCGGTAACGGGGCATCTTCCCAGGATCTACCAAGTGGAAGAGGAAATGTGGCAGGACCTCCCATCATCAGAGACACAAGGATGGGAAGCGAGTGACCGGAACTCAGATCTCCTGGTTCACGATAGAGGGAAAGGGAAACGTTTGTGGGAGGGAGGTTAGAAGGAAGACGATGTAATTTCTTCAGGGCAGTAGCGTAGAAGGATCAGTGTGTCTGAGCATACCATGTGAACAGGCCCTGCTGGGACAAACTCCCAGGATTAAAAAGACCTCCAAAACAAGGCCAGAAGCCAGCAGACCCTGGGCCACAGGCCCCTTCCTAGCGCTCCCACCGCAATCCCTGCCCCTTCATTGACCAGACTGCAATTTGGTCACTTAATTACAGGAAGGAAATGTAATAAACTGTCATATAGAGGTCAGCTGCTGACAGTGCAAAGGTAAAATCAACAGGCCTTGGCCACTAACTGGGCAGGGAGGGTGAGAGAGTGACGAGGCAAGGGGATGCTTAGGTTGGGAGCCTAGGAGGATGGGTGCCCTCCACCCCTCTCTTATCCTTCTGTCTCTATCGCTCCCCCTGGTCCTTCAGTCCCGCCCTTATCCCAGGTCCCATCCCTTCTGCCCTCCTCAGCCCTTCCTCTTCCTCCTCTCCTGACTTCCTCAGTGAAGACGTGGGATGGACTTTGCTCTGAGGCCTCAGGCCCAGCCCGTGCATAAGTTCAGTTCAGCACACATTATATGGGGGGTGCGGGGCTAGGTTCTAATGTCCCTTTGGTGTTGGGAGATCTCCATCTCTCCAGCCACCAATGCCTGCCTCCTTCCTGCATCTTCATGTGTGACTGCAGCAGAGCCGGCTCCAGGAGCTCTGGGGACGCTTGCTTGGGCTCGCTCCCACATCACCTCCTGGTGCTCACCTTTGGTCTTTGTGTCTTTCAGGGTCTCGCCACCTCCGCATGATCCTGGGTTAAGAGTGTGACTGAAGCTGCTGGATTTCCTCTAATGAAGCCCCTTTCTGAGACCCTCAGAGAGTCGGGTCCCTCCTGAAGAGACAGTGTCCCCCAGACAAACTCCCAGCTGGAGAAACACTGGTTGGCAGCTGACCCCCAAAGGCCTGACCCTGGCTGCCTCCCCCTCTCACTCCCAAGACCCTTTCCCTCAGCTTCTGAGAATAAAAGTTCGAGTGGATGCCTCTGGGGGTCAGGGATTGTCCTAGGAGGAGACAAATGACTCTAAGACCTCTTGCTGAGGCATCCCTCCAGAGCCTAGAGCAGAGTATTTCCTGACTTTCCAGCCCAGGAAGGTGGAGACCTGGGTGAAGTCCCAGCATCCAGAGCCCAGTGAGAAGAAACTTGACAAGAGAGGTGAGATGTATAGATGGGTGTGGGGAGGACATGCCCAGGGCATGAAAGAGGTAAACACCTGAGGTTGGTGGTAAAGGGATCTTGGATGGAGTCCCAGAAATGAACATCTCCCTGACCTCAGGCTGTGGTGGGAGGGAGGGGTGAGGGAGATGGAGATGGGAAAGGGGGAAGGGAGGAAAAGAGAGGGGGGGAAGAGAGAAAGGAGGAGGGAAAAAGAAAAAGAGAAAGGGTGGGAGAGGGAAAGTTTGGCTTCTTTTGAACCCTCTGCACCCCATCCTTGCCCCTCCACCATGTACTGGGATGTTCTCCTGAAGCCCTATTTAGGAGTGCATACCTTCTTCGTTAAGATAGTTCCCCGGCTGGAAGAGATGACTTACTCTGGTTTCTCACCCCCTTGGAAACCTCTCCTTCCTAATGCTTTTGCTGTCCGGACCTTAAATCACTGGCTCTCCACCTGTCCACTGGTGATCGTGTTTCTCTCTTTCCCAGAATCTTGGGAGGCAGGCGAGGCCAATGCTATTAGCCCCTTTTACGACAAAGACAAGTGAGGCTACTGAATGTCCTGAGACCGTAAGACAAGTTAACCTGATCGGAGCCAGGAAATAATTCCTTTGTGTAAATTCTCTCCATTAGGGCCGTTCCTCACAGAACCCTCCAGGGAACCCAGAAAATGGATTCTTGACCCACCTTGGGTATGGGGGGAGGGGAAGAGATAGGAAAAGAGATGTTTTCCTTCCCTAAGACAGGAGGTTTGTTATTTGAATCATCTGCTCTAAGGGACCCTGGATACCCCCTAGTCCTCGTCCCTTGTAGGAATCCCCCTACACATCCCTTTTCGTATCCGTTTTCTGCTTGACTCTTTCTGGGGAAAGGAAGGTCAGACCTCTTAAGACGGCTCCTGCCATCCTTGGGGCAGCTCTGGTTGTTAGAGAGCTCTTCTTAATCCTGAGCCCAAAGTGGGGCCTTCGTCACTGTCACCCCCTCCCCAGTTACGAGCCCTGGATTGTGACGCTTCCCAGAAGGGATTCTACACACAGGAACGTCCACCACTGGCCAGCGCCAGGTCCGCCCATGATACGACTCCAGATCTCAGGAGTGACGGAGCCCATGGGCTCAGTCCTCAGAGAAGGAATGGAATTCCTGTGCCACTTCCTCATCTCTGTCATGGCAGAAGAGCTCATGACAGCATTAGCTTCATGCTGAATGTTGCTTGAACCCACGCCAAAGCTGCAGTGAGGGCTTTTCTTTCCCTCAGTGTGGTATCCATTACTGTTAATTTGTTTAGCGTTAGATAGGTGATGTCGTAGTTAGGACATTGGACGTGGAGTCAGAAGGACAAATTTGAGCCTGAGCTTGAGTCTCCCTCTCAGCCTCAGTTTCCCCATCTGTAAGATAGGAGGAATAACAGCACCTACTTCCCAGGGTTGTCATGATGCCAAATGAGAACGCTTCAAGCGCTATATAAATGCTAGCTATTATTATTATCACATACCCAGGGTCTTTCCCCTAGCTGTGCTTCGCTGACTTGGAAAAAATGTTTTTGCTCTGGTCCTGCGATTTTAACAATACAGACATTCCTGATACTAATCAGGGAGTTCCAGGCATGGAGAGAGTTGCCTGCGACACCGAGAAATGAACTGACTGGCCTGGGAGCGAGGCGGGGCTGGAGCGCAGGTGCTCTCTGTCTCTCTCTGGCCTTTCTCTCTCTGTCTCTCTCTCTCATGGTCTCTCTCTGTGTCTTTCTGTCTCTGTCTCTCTGTCTCATGGTCTCTATCTCAGTCTGTCTCTCTCTGTGTCTCTTTCTGTCTGTCTCTATCTCTGTCTCTCTCTCTGTGTCTCTCTCTCTTTGTGTCTGTCTCTCTGTCTCTCTCTCTTTCTCTCTCTTGCTGTCTCTCTCTCTGCCTCTGCTCCTCACCAAGTGGAGTCTAACCTTGGTTCCTGGGGGTACAGACACAGGCTGATGGGAGCAGGACCCTGGGGACCCAGAAGTACGCTGATAGCCCAGAGCAAGAGTCAGGGGAGAAGCTGCTTTGGCATCTTCCCTGGGGAGCAGGGCTCTGAGGGATTTCATTCCTTCTACTTAACCCCAGAGAGCAGAACTAAGACCAGTGCCTGCAAGGTGCAAAGAGGTAAATTTCTGCTCTGTGTAAGGAAACAACTTTCTAATAATTAGAGCTATCTGAAAGTGAATGAGGCTGCTTCTTAGGTAGTGAGCTCCCCATCATTTGAAGGTGTTCGAGCAGAGACCAGATGGCTCTAGAAATGATTCCTGTCCTGGTTCAGACTGCCCTAGGTGGCCTGTGAGGAACCTCCCCGCCGTGACTCTGCCCTGACGGGTGTGCAGGGTGTGCAGGGCGTGCAGGGCGTGCAGGGCAGTCCGGCTGGCTGAGGGGCCCTCAAACCCTCTGCTTCCCTAAGTCCACGGCCCGACTCCTCGGGGCTCTCCCTCCCTCTTCCCTACCCTCCCTGCCTGGATGAATGGACCCCACCTTTGCCAGAATCTGGGCCCTGAGTCTGGAGAGGAGGGCAGCACCCAGAGGCTGATTCTGGGCCAGCCACTTGGGCGGGCCCCTCTGATGGGCAGCTGCTTTCTATGCTCGTCCATTGTCGTTCCCAGATAATCAAACGGTGCCCCCTGCTGGCCATAGGCCAGAGTCCAACCCACTTCTCAAAGACATACCAGACACAGTCCTTCCCCTGGGGTCCCATGGATGGATTTTAGGGGGTTGGGCCCATGAATCGGGACATCTTTATTTTCACTAACCTCTAAGTGAAATTTGGCATTTTCTTCAACTACGAATGTTAAAAAATATTCTGAGGTGGGGAGGCTGGTGGATCGCCAAAGGGCTTCGTCCCCAAAGTGCTTAAGAAGCCTTGGTAGAGGCACTCCTGCCTTGCTCGTACGTTATAGACACGCAGCTCTTCTTCTCAATGTCCAGTAGAGTCCAGACGCCTGATCCTGGCACTTGCGGGCCTCTGCGGCCCAACACCGCCTTCCTTTCCAGGCTGCTGCCATGGTCCTCCCCTTTCCACACTCGGCATGCCAACCCACAGGACTCCTCCAGCGCAGGGACACCCTGTGCTTCAAATGCCCCATGCCTCTGTTCAGCCCATTCTGCGAGTCTGGAAAGGCCAGACCAAATACCGTCTTCAAGAAAGCTTTCCCCGCTTGGTAACAGCCTTCCCTCTGACCTTGTTCTAGAACTCTCTAATGCCGATGTGTCAGATGACGCCCAAGACTCCCCCAGAATAGATGAAGGTGTAATTGGGGAAGGGTTGACAAAATAAAAACTCATGAAAGCATAGATCACATGACATTTGAAAGCTGAATCATTACGTGGCCAGCAGGGATCCTTAGGTATAGATTAGTGGCCCCATTTCTCTTTGAGTTGGACGCCATTGCTCTAACGCACTTACGTGATATCGTGTACTATGGCTACCTGTGTTGATGTCCTATCCCTCAACTAGATTGTAAGCTCCTCGAGGGCAAGGAGTGCATCCTATCTAAACATTGTATTGCCCCTGTGCAGAGCTCAGTTCTCAGCACACAATATTTAATAAATGTTTGTTATATTATTGTATTTTCGTTTGTCCTCCATAATCTGTTTCTGAGGCTTTGGGGTCACAGATATCAGGTCCAGTCTTGCAGACTTCTCAAAAATAGCTCCGGCTTGTGCCTACATAGAGCGCCTCTTAGGAACACTGGAATCGGGTGAATTTCTAGCTCTCATCTGGTGGTTCTCAGTTCCTTTGCAAGCACCAAGCTAGCAAGCAATGAGACATAGAGCTTGTGCATTACACAAAACAAGAAATACGGAAGAGATATATCCAGGCCTAAAGACAAACAGGAAAACTTTGCCTAAGCACCCCTTTGAGTCTGTGTACACCCTGGAGCTAAGTCACCCACTATCTTCTCAAAAAGAACTCGGGGTTCTTAGGGAGTAAGCAACCCATCCTTCTGGTGATCCCTACCTTCCCCTGGGGTCTGCCCAGTCACTTTAGACTTACAGTGCCACCCTAGGGGCCGCCCCAAACCAGGGAAAGAACTCAGGGTTGCTACACATTCAAGTGTTGGGAACCTAAACAATCATTCTAGACTTTTATCACCACTCTGGTTTCGAGTCCTCTCCAGTAGGGAAGGAATTCAAGGGCACCGGAGAGTTGATCCTCCCCCAGACGTGCACAGTCCATGTGACTCACAGAACAGGTGGGAATCGGCTTCTGCTGTCATGTCATTGAGCTCGGGGCTCCCTCCTGCCCTGATCTCTCCCTTCACAGCTTCGTCACTGGCCTCTGCCTCCAGCCCGGGCAGGTCCCCCTGCCCAGTCTCACTCCATGTCCTTCTGGGAGCTCTTGCTGCTGCCACAAGTCCGTGTTGCTGCTTCCTTAGCTCCCATCCCCTTCCTATCTGCTGCCGCTTCCTCTTAGAATGAGACGGCCTGCATCAACACACCTTAGGACACCTTTTCCCCCGCCTCAGGGCTCAGGGACCAGGCCATTCCTGTCCCCACATGAAGTGACTTGCCCTGCTGTTGAATCTGGATTTAAACTCGGGTCTTCCTGACTCCAGGCCCTGCACTCTATCTGCTGTTCCAGAGAGGAAAATTGAATCCATGGAGCTGATGAGATCGCTAAGTGGAGTGGCATAGAGGGAGAAGAGGGCCATCATGGGGGACATCCGCAGTTACTGGGCTTGACCTGGATGAAAATCCAGCAAAGGAGATGAGAATGAGAGGTCAGACAGGTAGGAGGAAGAGGAGGAGAGAGAGAGGAGAGACAGAAACAGAAACAGAGAGAGGGAGGAGAGACAGACAAAGAGAAGACAGAGAGAGAGGGAGGAGAGACACAGACACAGAGAAAGGAAAGACAAAGAGGAGAGACAGAGAGACAAAAAAGACAGAGGCAGAGAGAAAGACAGAGACAGAGGAAGGAGAGACAGAGGCAGGGAGAGACAGAGAGACAGAAAGAGACAGAGAGACAGGGACAGACGGGGTGCGGGGCGAAGAGTCGTGAAAACCTAGAGAGAAGAGAGTCTGTGGGGGGAGAGTGTGATCCAGGGTCAGAGGCTACGGGGAAGTCACAGAGAATGGAGACTGAGTAAAGGCCGTTGGATTCGGTGACCACGAGATCACTGGTCACTCTGGAGAGCGCAGTTCCAATAAAACGCTAAGGTCAGAACGACTATAAGAGAAGGTGGAGGTGCCTGTCGTAGCTGTCTTTTGGGGGAGTTTGGCCACAAAGGCAGAAGACATAGGATGATAGCTGGGATAGAGGGGTCAGGTGAGGGCTTTTTGAGCCTGGGGGAGGCAAGGGCATGTTTGTAGGCAGGAGAGAAGGAGCCGGTAGACAGGGAGAGACTGAAAATAAATGAGAGAACTGAGCTCACAGGGGCTGAGGAGGTCATCATGAGAGAGAAGAGGAAGGAGAAAAGGTCCAGGGCTGGTGGGATGGTGAAGCCAGGGCAGCGACATCGGCCGTGTCCCGTTGGCCATGAAGGGAGCCCTGAAGGAGGCTCGGGATTCTGGGAGGAAGGGGTGAGAAGGGAGCGCCTCCCAGCATAAGCAGGGGCTTGTCCAAAGGTGAGACGGGCTGAGACAAGATGGAACGTCCTGCGAGGAGAAGGGGGGAAGAACAGGAAGTGGGTCAAATCCTGCTGGATTAGAGTGTGTGAAGAAGAGAGATTTGCAGTTTGCCTGAAGGGTAGGGAGAAGTCTGACTGGGAAAACCTGATTTAAAACTGCCAGATTAACTTTCCAGTCATTCCCCTGCTCACAGACCTTCAGTGGCTCCCTACTACCTCTCCTGTAAAGAAGCAGGGACTCAGACAACACTTAAGGCCCTTCACACTTGGCTCCAGTCCGCACCCCCGCCTTCCAAGGACTAACTCCCCTCTCCTGCTTCCTCAGGCCAGGGGCGATCATCCATCCACACCGGATGGAAGCTAGCTCTGGGTCGCTGAGGCCAACAGGAGGTGGCACAGAGGATTCTGGGAATAGTAGTTCGGCAGGTTGCTTTTGCGCCGTCTTCTTGATCCGGGGCATGAGGTGACTCGGAGCCGAGTTTGTGTGCCTGGGATGGGGGGTTTGGTATGGGGTCCCTGTTTGAGCCTGCACCTTCAGCGCCAGGCTGGGCCCCGCAGCTGCCTCTGCGCTTGCCCTTCTCCCCGCTCCTCCAATCTTCCTCCCCTCTCCCTTCTTTCATTCCTCCTCCTCTCCCAGCCCCATCACCTCCTTTCTCTCCTCCTTTTTCACTCCTTCCCTCCCCCTCCTTCTTCCCCTCTTCCCTTCCCCCTTCCCCTCTTCTCCTTTCCTTTCCCTCTTCTCATTTTCTCCCTACCCTCTTCTCTCTCTTCCCTTCCCCCTTCCCATTTCCCCTCTTCTCCCCCTTCCCCTCTTTTCCTCCTACTTCTCCCCTCCCCTCTTTCTCTCTTCACCTTTGCACTTTCTCCCTCTTCCCATCTTCTCCCCCTGCCTCTTCTCCTCCTCCTTCTCATTCTCTCCCTTTCCCTCTTCCCATTTTCTCCCCCTCCCTCTTCTCTTCCCCCTCCTCTTCTCCTCATTCTCCCTCTTCCCTTCTTCCCCTCTTTTCCTCCATCTTTCCACCTTTCCTCTTTTTCTTCTTTCCAACCCTCCATTCCTCCTTCTCTCCCTTAGATTCCAGACATTCTCCTTCCTTTTTTTCCCCTCAAAAGTTCTTTATAAATATAAGCACTGGTTATTACTGTCTTCCTTCTCCAGGTGCACACCAGAATGTGGGTGTGTCTATTTATGGGACCCTGTTTATATTCCTAAATGTCTGTACCAGGTTGGGAGCCCACTGGAAGACTTTGGCTCTGAGAAACTAGATGGGTTGGGCAATCTCTGTGTCCTCATGCCTTGAGAAATGAACTGAAAGCTAGGGCCTTAGAGACACTGTGTATAAACTTTGTATTTGAAGACAGTCCTCACATGCATCTTCCTTGGTAATTGTGTGTCTTCTCAGGTACTCACGTGCACATGTTTTCCTTGACACACCTGTACCTTTGTCTCCATGTATGACCAAGCAGCTAAGCTAGCTCCAGGAATTCTGTGAGTGCTTACTAGAGATTCCTATTGCTGGGTGCTTACCTTGTGGACCCTTTCTTATATTTCAAGATGAATTGTCCATCTCTCCAGGGTCCTGGGACAGTAACTGAAGGTGCTGGGTTCCTTCCAGCAAAGCCCATTTCAGAATGTCTCGGAGTTGAATCCTCACCATGCGTTCCCCCCTAAAGCAAAATTCCCTCCATGTATAGATGCCGTCCCAGTGTTGGAGGATGCCCATTCCGGTCACCTCACATGACTGAGTCAACCTCCTGGAAATGAAGATAGAGGAAGAAGCTCCCGGAGACCAGAAATTCATCCCGGGAGGAGACAAACCAGCCTCTTACCGAGGTTTCGGGACAGGGTCCAGAGGTTCACATAGAAGAGCAGAGCAGGCCCTGACTGTTGGGCCCAGGAAGATGGAGCCCTGGTGAAGTCACAGTGTCCAGAACACAGTCAGTAGGCTTTGCTACCAGAGGATATTGTGTAAATTAAAGATGAAACATAGAAAAGCATGAGGGAAGAGTAATAAATATCCAAAGAGGAGACAGGTGGAAGAAGGTGAAGGGTTGTAGATTTAGCCTACACCATCCAGCCAGGCCGTGTGCAGACAGCTAGCCTTAGCTATCTTGTTGGGAAGAATGTTCTTTATTGAGATCCTGTTCACAGTAAGGTTAGGTAGGCTGGGCCTTACCCTTTAGGAAACCCTTCAGAGGGTTTGGTATCCTGGTTTTAAATCACTAGTATCTAAATTTAGCTTTTCATGTATCATAGCTATGGTCTTAAGTGTAGGTAAATTATCTCCCATTACAAATAAAGGGAATTAGGGCTACAGAGACACATTAGAACATAAGCTCCTTGAGGGCAGACAGTTTTTTTTTGTTTTTGGTTCCTATCATAGTGCCTGGTACTTACATAGTGGGCACTTAATACAATTGTTACCTTGTCAAGGAGGTCCTTTCCTGTAAGGATTCATTCACGGACCAAGTTTCATCTTTGGGAAACCTAACCCCAAAGAGAAGGATCAAGTGTGTTTTTTCTCATACTCTCTGACTCATCACCCCCATCTCAGAATTTCAGGGACAATTTCTTACTTTCTTCCTTCTTTCCTTTTTAAATTAAATTAAATTTAATTTAAATTAGTTAAATTTAAAAAATTATTTTCAGTTCCAAATTCTCCTCCTCCCCTACCTATTGAGATGGCAAGAAATACAATACCCATTCTACATAGGAAGTCATGCAAAACATATTTCCGTATTTGCCTTGTTGCAGGGAGAAAAAAATAAAGTGAAAAAAAATGTTTCTTTTTACATTCAGAGCCCATCACTTCTCCCTCTGGAGGTGGATAGCATTTTCATCATCAATCTTTTTGAATTATTGTGGATCATTGTATTGATCTGAGTAGCTAAGTCTTTTAGACTTACGATCATCATTACAATATTGCTGTTACTGTGTATAATGTGTTCCTGGTTCTGCTCACTTCACTTTGCATCAGCTCATATAAGTTTTCTCAAGGACAGTTTTCTTAAACATAATTTAGTGTGGTTCATGTTTAGGAACACCTCCAATAAAGAATAAACAGGGTTCCTTCTAGAAAGGTACTCAGTGTACAAAGTTAGGTATCAGGTGTAGAATAGCTATTTGTTTCCTTCATCACAAAAGAAATTCTTAAAACACAAAATTCTTAAATATGCATTAACAGATACTCAAACATGGATCCTGGGAGATCTGAACAAATACATCCATTTGCCTTGGATCTATAATGCCCAATGACGACTTTTATTTAATAACTTTTGGAGCATTGCTTACCGCACCCACACCATGCCTGGCTAACCAAAAGACTGGGACCGAGTCACAACTCCACCAACATTAATGTACCTGTTTTCCCATAGCCCCTCCATCATTTTTTCATTTTTTTTTGGTCTACTTTTCCAACCTGATGGGGGTAAGGTAGAACCTCAGAGTTGCAGATAGATAGATAGATAGATAGATAGATAGATAGACAGATAGATAGATAGATAGATGATTGATAGATGGATAGATAGATGGATAGATATAGTTGAGTGTGTATGTTGATGGCTTGGATTTCTTTCTGGGAAAGCTCCCTGTTTGACCATTTTTCAATTGGGGAATGGCTCTTATTGTTGCCTATATATCTTAGAAATAAGACCTTTATCAGAGAAACTTGCTTGCAAAGATTTTCTCCCAAGTACTTACTCCCTTTCTAATTTTAGTTGAATTGATTTCATTGGTGCAAAAACTTAAATTTTGTATAATCAAAATTGCCCATTTAATCTTTTTTGCTTTCTATCTATCATTTGGTCATAAACATTTCTCCCCTCATAGATTTGAGAGGTGATTTCTTCCTTGCTCCTCTAATTTGCTTATGATTTCACCCTTTATTTCTAAGTCATATACTCATTTGGAGCTTATCCTGGCATATGGTATGAAATATTAGTCTCTACCCAGTTTCTACCAGAAAGAAGCTGCTTTCCAGTTTTCTTAGCAATTTTTGTTTAATAGTGAGTTCTTCCCCCCAGTAGCTGGTGTCTTTGGGATTACCAAGCACTGGGCTTCTGTGCTCATTTACTAATCTCTTCCACTGATGACTTCCACTTTCCGTGTCTTCCATTTTCCATTTCTTAAACATTATCAAATAGTTTTGGATGACTACCACTTTGTAGTTTGAGATGTGATGATGCTAGACCCCTTTCCTTCCTGGTTTTTTCCCCCATATTTCCTTTTTCTTTCTCTCTCTCTCTCTCTCTCTCTCTCTCTCTCTCTCTCTCTCTCTCTCTCGGGGGTGAGGCAATTGGGGTTAAGTGACTTGCCCAGAGTCACATAGCTAGTAAGTGTCAAGTGTCTGGTCTGAGACTGGTTTTAAACTCAGGTCCTCCTGACTCCACGGCTGGTGTTCTATCCACTGTGCCACCTAGCTGCCCCTTCCCCATTATTTCCCTTGAGATTATTGACCTTTTTGTTCTTCCAGATGGATTTCTTCATTATTTTTTCTAGCTCTTTTTACTAATCCTTTGGTAGTCTGGCATTAATTTCGGTAGTAGTTATTTTTATTATATTGGTTCAGCTTACTTGTGAACAATTAATATTTCTTCAACTATTTAGGGCTGTCTTTATTTTTTTAAATAGTGTTTGGTAATTATATTTATATAGTTCCAGTGTGTGTCTTGGTAAATAGACTGTATCTGAATTGCAGATATGATCATGTCACCCCCTACTCAATAAACGCCTCCCTAACACCTCCCTAGCACTCAAAATGCTCTGTTTGGCATTTAAAGCCCTTCATAACCTAGCTTCCCCCTGCCTTTCTAGTCTTCTTATACTTTACTCTCCCCTCCCCCACATACTCATCAATCCAAGGATAAGATCCATCCCTGGGCATCTGCAGTGACTGCAGGGACAGAGTTTGGTATAATCATCAAATAATCAAATGACACAAACCTGAAATGACTAGCTAACACACTGCCTAGCCAAGGGACACTCTAAAAGGAGCATGACAGGCTAGAGATTCGGGCTCAATTTAATAAGATGGATTCAATAGAGATAAATATAAGTCTTGCACTTGGGTACAAAACATAAACTCCACCATTGGGGGAACCATGTATAGACAGCATTTGTTCTGAAGAGGATCTGAGTGTTTTTGTATACCGCAAGCTCAACGTGAGTTATCATTGTGATGGGCCAGCCCAAAAAGACCAGTGCCATCTTGGGATGTGTTAGGAAGGCCATAATTTCCAGGAACAAGAAGGTGATGATCCCACTGTTCTTTGCCCTTGTCAAACCTCATCTGGAGTACTGAGGAGGTCAGAACATTGATAAGCCAGAGATGTGCAGAGGAGGACAAACAGGACAGTGAGGGGCCTTGACTTGATTATCTTTGAGGATTATTTGTGGAAATTGGATGTGTTTAGCCTGGAGAAAAGAAAACCAAGTTTTCAAGTATTTGAAGAGCCATCATGCCAAGGAGGGATTAGCTCTGTTCTGTTTGTCCCCAGAGGGCAGAACCCGGCACTATGGAGGGAGGGTGGAGGGTTGAGAAGAAGCCAATTTATGTTTGACATCAAGAAGAACTTTTAAAAATTAGAACTGTCTCCAAATAGAGAGGGCTGCCTTAAGAAGTGTTAGGTTCCCCCTGCTTGGAGATCTTCAAGCAGAAGATAGATGACCACTCATGGACATGTTGTTGTGGGGATTCCTTTGGTTGAATGAATTGGACTAATGATCAGTGGTGTTTTTCCCAGTTCTCAAATTCAGCGATCCCAGATCAAACACTCAGGCAGCAGGGCCCTTGGCCTTGTCCCTGGGAAGTGTTGAGCATGAAGCTTGGCCCTAGCAGAACATAAGCTGCTTGAGGACAGGAATTGTTTCATTTTTTTGCCCGTATATCTCTAGCATCTAGCACATAGTGTGGGCTATATGAATGTGATGGTGGTGGTTGTCACCTCTAGCCTTGACTTTCTCTCTCTGTCTCTCTTGGGCCCTTTATTCTCTCCCAGTTACAGCATTCCAGGAAGCCTTTCACCAGGAGAGGAGCACAGAGGAGAAAGACACACTTGCTGGGAAGATCCTAACAGCTAGACCCTGGGTAAGTTGGCATTTTATCTCTTCCCCAAAATGCTAAGTCCATTCTAAGAGGGTAGACATATTGCCCTCCCTCTGTATAAAGAATCCCTATCCACATATCTGAGTCACCTTCTTCTGCCATAGGAAACTAGACCCTTCCTGTAGATGGAGGACTCCACAGGGACATTTCTTCATTTGCCTCAGGCCCTTCCTTCAGGTTCTCTCCTCTTGACCTACCAATCACTAGTCCTACTGTGTTCTAACTGGTGTTTTTGATTGACCTCAATGCCACATAGCCAAAGCAAGCAATCTCGTTTTAGTTGTGAGAGAGACCAGAAGCCAGATTGAAAGACTTGAGGAGTCAGAAGAGAGGAAGTGTAGATACCTTGTTTTGCAAGGTCCTTTACACGAGTTATGTCATGTGACCCTCACAACTCTGAGAAGCCGGTGCTATTATCATCCCCATTTTACTGATGAGCAAACCTAGGCAACCAGGAGTGATTGATTGATCTTTCTCTGGGCACTGTCACCATCCAGTGGGTATGTCAGGCCACAGGAGACCCAGAAGGACTTAATACATCCCTGGCGATTCTGTGTATTTGCATACATATCACATGCTCCCAGAAGATTGTAGGCTCCTGTCATTTTTCATCAACAGAATTGAGTACAAAGCCTTGTTGGTGCCTAACAATACTTGTTTAATCCAATGGAGTGATACAATGACTTGGAGATTAGACCACTGAACTCTCTTCCTCTCGACTCTTGAGCTGAATCCACATTTATTTCTGTTATTCCCTATGAAGAATAAGGAGGTGGGTTTCTCTGGCCTCCAAAGCCCCTTCCAGTGCTAAGTCTACGATCCCTTGGCCCAGGCTGCCCACTCTTCATTCATTTCTCCCAAAGGCTGCATGTCAGGTGGAGTCCAAGTGTGCTGAGGAGGTAGTCACAAGTGACCCAGGTTCGAATCTCCCTCCCACAGTAGCCAAGCTACCATGGTGAGTTACACAATCACCCCAAGCCTCAATTTTCTTATCTGTAAATATTCAATACAATCTGGAGTCTCATTAGTCTGAAATTTCCTCTAGTAATTCAGCTCAAAGTCCCCCCATGCCTGCCTATTCCATATGACTCTCATACACTTTCCCCCATGAAGTTTTCCACAGAAGTTAGGAAAGAGGAAGTCCTACTCAACATGATGGAGGCCTTCATTGATGTCTTCAAGGCTACCAGTGACACACTCTGGCTATCCACCTGTTATCTCCTCCTGACCACATGGCCACATGGCCAGCCCATCTTCTCTTCCTCATGACATCACTTCCTCCTCATCTTCTAAATTCCTCTTTGGCTATTTGGAGTAGCCTACCCATACCCACCATTGCCTGTTGTGTGACTCTCATCTTTAGTTCTTCAGAGAGGCAGGGGTGTTTCAGGGCTTGCTGCCATGTAGCAATACCAATTAAGTGTTTGTCTCTAAAAGAGGGACCTTTAATTTCATGGGAAGCTCGGACTCAGGCAACAAATTCTGCATTTTCCCAAAGCAATCCAACCAACTCATCTCTTCTTTCTCAATTCAGCCCAGGTCATTTCCCAGCTCTACTGTCCATCACAGATACACATACCACTGGACAATATCTAGAGGGTGTCAAGTGAAATACTTGTTGAAATCTAGGCAGTATATTCTTCACCCATTTGGTCTTCTCTGCTTGGATGCATGGGCCAAATTCCCTTGAGTAATGGTAGCTCTCTTCCAGGAAGCTTTGCAATGTCAAAAGTCTCTGGAGGACCTCACCATCTACAGGAAATCTCTCTTGGATCTAAACTCTGTGCCAGATCTCCTCCATCACAGTGATGAATACTTTGGGCAAGCTTAAACCTCCTGATATATGCTTTATGTGATGTCTATTATCACAGGACCACTGAACAGGGTTATTTCTCTTGTGAGATCTTCTAAGGAATCCTAAATGTTCTTGATGTGTGAGTGGGAGACGCCTTGCCATAACAGAGTCTGCAGAGCAGTGCTTTGTTCTCCTGAATCAAGTGCTTTTCTGTAATCAATGAATGAGCAAATGGGATCTTATATTTTCTATATTTTTTAGTTAATTGCAAAAGGCAAAGATGTGGTCCATTGTTGAATAGCTCTTGTGAAAACCTACTTATTCCCTACCAATACCCTTATTGAGTATGCCCTCAATTCATTTATAGATGACCTTCATAAAGATTTTGTATTGATGAGAGAGTAGGCATATGGGTCTGTGGTAATTGATGTTCTTTGGGGGGGGGCTTGCGGGGGGAGTATTTATAAAGTTCAAGACTTTCCTATGACTTTAGTATCTTCCTCTCCTTCAGATACCATGTATAATAGCTCCCTGACATGTACAATTGAATCACGTCTGGCACGAATCTTCTCTGTATGTATTTGGTCCAATTCAGTTGCTTTTCCTGTTTTTTGTTCTCTTCAGCGCTATTTCTATCTCCTCTTTCAGCACCTCAGAGGCTGTGATGTTAGAATCCAGGTATGGTGGTTCCACTGTCCTTGATGGAGAAAATAGTTTGTTGAAATGATTTTTGCAAATCTTTTCCATTTTTCTTCTGTTTGTAGTTCTCTTTCCATCTTCATCCTTGAACACCTATGGGGTGACTTTGCTTAGTTGGAAATTTTGCCAAACCTTTGTTAAATTGGTTTTACCCTCCATTGTTTCTCTCTGTCTTATGAGACAGTACTACTCATAATCATCCATCGTTATTCTTTACAGGCAAATTTTCATTCTAACCCAGTGTTACCTTTAGTAGCCACCTCCCTCTGTATGGTAAGTATGTCAAATATTTGCTGGCCACGATGCTTTCTGGACTCTTATAATCTCCTTGTTGTGACATTTAATTTACATTGCTTTAACTTCTGGATGAAATTATAGTCAGAGTTGGTGTCATTTCTGTTGTCCATTTCCATTTAGAAAATTTTTCAGTACTTTGGTGAAATAAATCTGGGTTAAGTCTTTTTAAATGTACATAACATATTTTTCTCATTCTTACTCTTCTTGGTTATCATAAGTTCTGAACTCAGCTCTGAAGGGCCCATTGTCTGATTGTGAGCAAAGAGTTGACTCTTTTCTGTTGTTGTCCGGTCATTCTGAGTTTTTGTGACCCCATCTGAGTTTTCTTGGCAAAGATACTGGGGTGGTTTGCCATTTTCTTCTACAATTCATTTTATGGATGAGAAAACTGAGGCAAACAGGCTTAAGTGGCTTGCCCAGGGTCACACAGCTAGTAAGTGCCTGAGGCTGGATTTAAACTCACCAAGATAAGTCTTCCTGACTCCAGGCCCAGTATTCTATCCACTATACCACCTAGCTGCCCCACGCTGACTCTAGGATAACTCTCATATCAATAATAAGTCTTTTCTGCCTTTTAAGATATAGTCACTTTTACTCTTTGTAATATTATTTGGCGATGGCCATGTCTAGCTTCTATCAATGTGTTTTGTTTTTTTTTTAAGAAAGTATTCATGATGCAAAGGTATGAGACTTCTATATAAGTCTTTGACCTTTCACATTTCTTTCTTCTCTCAAATTATATTTCCCATATATATATATATATATAAAATCATCCCACAAAGGTGGTAACCTTTGCACTGAGGTCATCTAGTGTCACAGTATATGCTGATCTGATTTGGAAGGTCTTATCAAGTTCTTCATCCATAAAATGAGGATAAATTTGACTGTAATACCTTCCTCACAGTGTTGTTGTGAGGACCAAATAAAATACTCTTTATATAAAGTGCTTTGATTTTTGTCCCTGCAAAAGCTTTTAAAATCGATAAAATTGAGATTGTGCATTTTGTTTCTTATGATCTTTTCTGTCCTTTGCTGGGTTAAAAATTCTCTCCCTAACCATACCTATGAAAGGTACCTCCTCCATTTCTCGTCTAATTTTTCTTTTGCAATCCATAACTTTTCTTCTAATTTAGGCTGCATTGTTTTATTTGTGCAAACATTTTAAGTTTTTGTATATTCAGAACTATGCATTTTGTCTTTTATTATTTACTCCCCATATTGTGACAAATTAAGAATTTTATTTACCATTATGAAGGATGCAACCTTACCTTCCCTAATTTGGGAAGAAGATGACTTTTCATATTTAAGTTATGTATCCATTTGTAATTTATTATGGTATATGGTATATGATGTGGTTTATATATGGTCTGAACTAATTTTCCACTAAATTGCTACCCAGTTTTGTTCCAAATGATTAGCTTTCTTTCACCAGTACTTTGGCTTCTTGGGTTTATCAAAGACTGGACTGCTATATGCACTCCCTTCAAAGTCTTGCTTACCTAATTTATTCTATTTACCATCTTTTCTATTTTTTTATCCAATTCAGCATGGTTTTGATAATTGCTGCTCTTATAATTTGAGATCTGATAGTACCAACCCCTCCTTTCTTTGTTACTTTTTCAGTGATTTTTCTTGATATTCTTGATCTTTTGCTCCTCTTAATAAATTTTATTGTTTTGTCTAATTCTATAAATATCAGTTTCATTGCCATAGCATTAGATTTGTAGGTTAATTTGAGTGGCATCATTTTTACTTTGTTGGCTCATCCCAGACATGAAAATTGAATCCCTCTTCAATTATCTCTCTTCCTTTATTTTTGTTATAATAGTTTTGTTTTTATATTTGCTTAAGCCTTGTGTAAGACTTGCTAATCTAACATCCAACTATTTAATGAGGTTCATTGGCATTTTAATGATATCTCTCTCCTAAATCTTCTTAATAATACTGAAACATTAATGGTTTTGTGGATTTGTTTTGTATATGCTATTTTGCTGAATTTAATTTTCATTTTGATTCTCTAAGGTTTTCTAAGTAAATTATCATTTCTGTGATTAGATATGATTTTGCTTTTTCTTTGATACTACTTACTCCTTTAATTTCTCTTCCTTCTTATTTATTTATTTATTTTTAAGTAAAGCAATTGGGGTTAAGTGACTTGCCCAGGGTCACACAGCTAGTACGTGTCAAGTAATTGATCTGAGGCCGGATTTGAACTCAGGTCCTCCTGACTTCAAGCCCGATGCTCTATCCACTGTGCCACCTAGCTGCCCCCCTTCTTATTTCTATAGCTAGCATTTCAAGTAGTATGTCAAGTAATAATGGTGATATAATAGCATCCTTTTTTCATTTCTTATTTTATTAGGAAAGCTTTTAGTATTTCTCCATTGCACATAATGCTAGAACATGATTTTAGCTAAACAAATTTGATGATATTTGATGACAGAGCCTTTCATTCCTGAGCTTTTTGAGTATTTTTAAAATAAATTATGGCCGTACTTTATCAAAATTCTTTTCTGTTTCTATCAACATAGTCATGTGATTTTGGTGGTTTTTAAAAATAAGAGTTCTTATGCTAATTGTTTTCCTAATGTTGAACTATCCTTGTATTTCTACTATAAATCTTCCTTGGTCATAATGAGTATATTTTAAGATATATTGCTATAATGTCTTTCCTATTATTTTAGTCAGTATGTTTGATATATAACAATATCCATTAGTGATGTGGGTATCCAGTTTTCTTTCTCTTCTTAATCCCTTCTTGGTTTGAAAATCAAAACCACATTTGTCTTGTGTGTTTTTCTTTCCTCTTGTCCCCACTTCCATCGTCCTCTCCTCCTACCTACGTCTCAGAACGTTGGAGTTAGAAGGAGTTCTAAAGGTTGCTCAGTCTATTCTTGGAAATTGAGTTAGTCCAGCTTCCCACAAGATACCAGAATCCCTTCAACAGCAACAACGTTCTAAAGGTGGGAGGAGGGGTGGTGGAGCTTTCACGAGGAAAAAGGTATGAGTCAGAATGCCTTTGGTGTTTCAGGGATCCATGTCATTCAAGGATGTGTCTGTAGACTTCACCCAGGAAGAGTGGAAATGGTTGGACCCTGGTCAGAGGGCTCTCTACAGGGATGTGATGCTAGAGAATTACGGGAACATGGTCTTGTTGGGTAAGGATCACTTCCCACTCAGGATTAGAATCAGAGAATATTAGCCATGAGTGTTAGTATCCTTGTGGTCCCTTGAGAGTTCAGCTGGCTTTTGTTTGGGGGTTCATTGATCGGACATTCTTAATCTATTCAAGGTGAGAGTGTCGTGTGTTCCCGAGAGAATGTTCTGTGCTTTGTACACTGGGAAATGGGTAGCTTTCTTGTGCTTCCATGAAATCATTGTCCCTTTGTCATCCTCTGTCCCTTTTGAGGTTTCTGTTTTTGTTTTTTTCCTTTTTAGGCAATTGGAGTTAAGTGACTTGCCCAGGGTTACACAGCTAGTAAGTGTCAAGTGTTTGGTCTGAGGCTGGATTTGAACTCAGCTCCTCCTGACTCCAGGGCCGGTGCTCTATCCACTGGCCACCTAGCTGCCCCCCAGGTTTTTGTTGCTCAGGCTAGTTTTCCTCAGGCTCCTCCCTAGGGGCAGAGGAATCCAAATGGGGAGGGGGGAGGCAGGCATATTCCCAACCTGCTGTAGGTATGTGGCCATATTATCTGTCCAAGTTTACCTTATCTCCTTGGCCAACCACCTCTCTCTGGTAACCAGAGCATAACTAGGGCAAAGTGATCCAGGTTTTTGCTTTGGGCTTTAGCCTGAAATTTAGAAGGAAAAGATGATACTAGATGGTCCTTTTCTCAGCCAGGATGAAGTCCTCGCTGGCCCTACCCACTGCCTCTACCTGTAGAAGCCTCCGTAACAGCGACGTCTTGAGGCCTCCATTCATGAGGAGCCAATGTGTCCTTCACTCTAGGGTGATGTCCTAGGAGCTTTCTTTCCATGCTCCTTCTCTTCCCACATTTGAGGTCTCTTCCCCTACTCCTGCCCAACCGAAATTGTCTTTATGTCTTAATCTGAGGGGGCTTCTCATGCTCACATTTTGTGGTAGTTGTCTCGGGTGTCACCACAGCCAGTCAGGGCTATGTGAACAGAGGGACTCTGTGCCCCTTTGTGCCACCCTCAGAGCTTCCCATCTTGTTCTGTCTTCCTTGCAAACCGAGGCTCTGGGACTCAGCTCTGAGACAGATCTTTCTTCCAGCACAACAGAGCAGTTATCCACAAATGGGAACGTTCATTCCTGGCAGCTGTTTTATTAGGTGGCTCTTCCACATTATCCCAGTGTTCTCAGCACCTTTTTTTTTTTTTTTAATCCAATCCCTGAGGGCGCTGGAAGTACATTTCCTGATCTAGGAGAGGCCAGACACTGCACGCACTGTGTGTCAGGGGGTTTTCTGTTCTCTCCAGCATCTCGGCTGGAGACTTCTATAACCTGGCTGTCTGGAAATTAGGGGAATGTGGGGAATCAGTCTCCCTGGCTTCCCCTTGTCTGAGCTGAGCACTTTTTTCATCATTAGCGTGGGACTCTTATTCTTCTCCTAAGTTTTCAGTCTGGTACTTGAATCATTTACTAAGCAAGGGACCCCATCTCCAGGGTTCTGAATGGGCTTTCTCCTTTTTCATGTGGGATCCCCAGTGATTCTAGATCAGGTTCTCCTTCTGGCTGCCAGGGACAGCTAGAAGCCCTTTCTTACAGGAAGAGGGCACCTTCATTAAAAAGGCCAAGAACGGTGCCTTTGTACCCTGTCCCCTAAGGCCCTGCAGGGTGCAGCTCATAGATTAGTGGAAACTCCCGGTGTCAGAGCCTCCCAGTAAGTTCTAAAAGGATAGAAGGGCTCCTGATTCTCAGAAGACAGGCAGTTCATTCTTCCCCTTGTTAAACTGAGATAATTCATTTTCCTCCTGGATTTTCCCTGCCATTGGCTATTCTCTGCCCTAGGAAATGGACCTCTTGCAGGGAAGTCCATAGATCAGATAAGAGAGGACCGTTCCTCAGGTGCCTTTCTTGCCTGTCAGAGAAACCTCAGAGGAAGGGGAATCCTTGGGTACCCTAGAGGGAGGATACACAGGAGTCTGGCTTGTGACCTGCCTCTCAAGGTCGTGGTGAGGTTCAAGTGGAATGATGTCTACAAAGCTCTTAGCATGGTCTCTCCTGGGCACACAGTAGGCACTAAACCAATGTTTGTCCCCTTCCCCCACCCCTGACTTCTATAGTCATTTTTTTTTCAGTTCTAATAGTATTTAATTTTTTTCCAATTACATGTAAAGACAATTTTCAACATTCATTTTCTGAAAGATTTTGAGTTCCAAATTTCTCCCTCCCCAAGACAGCAAGCAATCTGATACAAGTTATACGTGTGCAATCATGTAAAACACATTTCCACATTAGTCATGTTGTGAAAGAAGTAGAACAAAAAAAAAAACATGAAAAAAGTGAAATTAGTATGCTTCAATCTTCATTTGGACTCTATTAGCTTTTTCTCCTCTGCAGTCATTTCTGAAGGATTTATTACACTTTGACAGCCCCATCCATCCCCCTTCTCATCCTTTCCCCTTTTCCAAATAAGTATTTTCTCCAGGTTGGAAATATATTATTAATAAACGAACACTTCAGCTCTCTCCATCTCTACCTCAATTAGGCAGTATATGAGTATGTTATCGACTGAGCTTCTGCTTGGGGCTCACAGCTGGTTTGGATTCGATACGGTGTCTACAAGGAGAGTAGACCATGGCCCTTTGCACCCTCCATCAGCTAGGAATTTATGAACGTTGTCCTATCCCCTTTATCTGTCTGTTTATCCATCCTAGAATAATCCTTGAATAAATACACTCATTTCCTTTCTTTCTTCTTTTTTTTGGGGGGGTAGGCAATGGGGTTAAGTGACTTGCCCAGGGTCACACAGCTAGTAAGTGTCAATGTCTGAGGTCGAATTTGAGCTCAGGTCCTCCTGACTCCAGGCTTGGTGCTCTATGCACTGCACTAACTAGCTGCCCCTACACTCACTTCTGAAGGGGAAAAAATGGTGACTCCTTTTGCCAACTGTTAGGGCCCAGCTCTGGACCGTGGCCTCCTGTAGGGTAGTAAGAGACGCCTGGAGGTTAGTACCTGCCCGAAAGGGTACTGGGAGTGCCTCAGTAACAGACGCTGGCTCCACCTATGAAGGAGGAACATGGGAGGAGCTCGGGCAAGTTCCACCCACGAGGTGGAGCTAGGGCCATAAGAGCAGGACCCGGGGGTGTCTGGGTAGAGCCAGAGTCGGAGCCGGGGAGAGACCAGAGGTCGGGACCATGGGAGGCAGAAGAGCATGTAACCAATAAAGCATGTGCAGCTGCCAACTCGGGTGTTCTGTCTAGTCATTCCCCTCCACCCTCGAAGGGGCCGGAGACGTCCGAAGACCGGGAAGGGTAAGTATCCAAGCGATGGCCCGGGTGTAGAGACCCCCGGAACGGGTGTAGAGACCCCGGGCAGCCAACTTAGAGACAAATGAATCTAGCAAATCATGCACTGTAGCATGAGAGTAGCTATGTTTTATGTATATTCACAATGTGCTCTCCTTTCATTATCTAACCAGTCCCTACAGTGGACATCCTATCTCCTCCTCCAGAATGCACTCCCTTCTCAGGTCAGCCTCCTAAAATCCCTGCCTCCTTTCTTTTTTTTTCTTTTATTTAGGCAGTTGGGGTTAAGTGACTTTGCCCGGAGTCACACAGCTAGTAAGTGTCAAGTGTTTGGTCTGAGGGTGGATTTGAACTCAGCTCCTCCTGACTCCAAGGCTGGTGCTCTATCCACTGCGCCACCTGGCTGGCCCCCTGCCTCCTTTCAAAGCACAGTTCAGATGCCGCCTCCTATACCCCACCCCTCCCGAGCCCCCACCTCCCAGGTGTTAGAGCTTTGCACCTTTTAAAATTATTTTAGATTTACTCATCTCTGCACATCTCCTGCCACCCACTCTCCAGCCAGCTCCCCTAGGGCAGAGACTGCCTGGTGCAGAGCAGGTTTTTAAAATCTATTGAATGGAATTAGAACCCTCCAGACATCATCCTCTGGGCCCCATCCCATATATCGGTCTCCTGAGCCCCACGGCAGTAAGGGCTTCACATAGGGAGACACAAAGCTACCGAGGTCCAGCCCTGGTCACCAGCCCATCATTCCCAGGAGAGTCAGAGATCTCAAGTCAGGGCGATTACTGTTTATTTGTCATTTATACACCAACTGCTTCAAGAAACAATGCGACCTCACTTTGGGACAGCAACCTGTGATCACGCGGCCGTAGGAAGCTCCCAGTTAGGAACCTCTTCTAGCAATGTAAATAGTCTTGGCTGCCAAGAAATGAAGTGACTTGATCCAGCCCAGGGGGTCAGATGTGGGACTCAAACCCAGGATTCCCTGGCTCTGAGGCCAGCTCGCTACTCACTAGGCCATGCTGCCTCTCTTGACACGATTTAGGTTAATTATCTTTTTAAATGAAAAACAAATGCAATTCAAAGCAGGCAAGGTATGGAAATATTTTAAAAGTTCCTGGCGGGCAAGGAACTTTATTCACCTTGATGCTAAGACAAGGATACTCCCACATTCTGAAGGCTTAAGTGGGAGGTACCTTATTCCTTTCACTTATCAAATGACCAAAAACCGTGTTCTCCCTTTAAGAAAAGCCCTCCTCTGTTGGTGGTATGGGGTGAGTGAGAAGCATTGAGGCTGTCTTAGAAAAACTGAGGCATGGTCTCTGCTCATACGGAGCAATTTAAAGTGTTTTAGGGGATTTTCCAGGGGGTGCAGCGTATAGAGCACCAGGCCTGGAATCAGGAAGACTCATCTTCCTGAGTTCAAATCTGACCTCGGACACTTACTAGCTATGTGACCCTGGGAAAATCACTTATTTGCCTCAGTTTCCTCATCTGTAAAATAAGCTGGAGAAGGAAATGGCAAACTACTCCAGTACCTTTGCCAAGAAAACCCCAAATGGGGTCACAGAGAGTCAGACACAAGTGCAAATGACTAAATATCTAGGCCAACCCAATCCGTATGACTTGATCACCAATAGATGGTTGGTATCCCTAGCCTCCCTTTACCCGGCACCTGCTGCCTGGTTTCTCCCATAGGGACATCAGTAATAACTAACATTTATATAGCACTTTGGGGTTTTAAAAGTATTTTACATATGTATTAGGCTTTTAGACATTCAACTCAGAGGTAACCGGATGAGTCCCACCATGTAGCAGGGTTGGAGGCTTCCTATAGGAATACCTTAGAGAAAGGTGTGAGTGTGTAAGAAGGTGAGAACAACACGTTTTAGCAACAAATACCCAGCCCCCTCATGCACACTCCTTAACCTCATTAACTAACTCATGTTGGGTTCTGAGGCAATCACCTGTGATATAGCTTTATAAATTATTCAAAGTACAGCATCTCCCTCCTTAGTCGATTATCTCCCTACCATGGTTTGTAAAAACTGGTGAGACTTTTTTTTTCTCATAAACTTTCTCTCCTTTTTCAGTATTGAAAGCTCAGTCTCATAGGCTTAAACAAACATCAGTATTACTGGTTATATGATGTATTAACAGTAAAAATAATGCAAAGGCTGATTTCTCAACAAAGGAATCTCTGTCTAACATTTCAGCTCCTTCAGGAAGGTGGGTTTAGTTTCTCAGGCTTTCTCTTCTCCACTAAAGAAAAGCTAAATTTGGTCCTGTCTCTTCCGACTCTGGGAGATGACAGTTAACACTCATAGTCCCCCGGGCTAATTTTCTCTCACAGGTAACTGACTGTCCAGGTGTCTCAGGCAAGAATTTCCTTAGTCCTTTGCCAAACGTCTCAGAGGGTCCTTGGAGATGAGGTAATTGATCTGTCACAGATACTCTCGGTGATGGCAGTGGTCTGTCAGTCCCTCAGGATTCTATTTCCCGTCTCTTTTGGGTACAACCAAAGTGTCCAAAGGCTCTGAGAGGAAGTTCAGCTTGAGCAGGTGTTACACATACACCATCCCCTGGGATCCTCATCACAACCCTTAGAGGTGGATGCTGTGGGTATTACCAGTCCTTCATCTTCGCCTCTTCCCTCGTCCTAAGCCCATTTCCAGTCTTTTGCCAAACCTGGCTGACCATGCCTCAACAATACCTCTCACTTATATGCCTTGCTCTCTAGTTTTCACCCTAGTTTCCACCCTCATCACGTTTTCTTAGCATCATGTATCTTACAAATGGAAGGAACTTGTAGGTAATTTAATTAACCCCAACATTTGCAGGGGTTGCAGAGCTGGTATTTGAACCCTGGTCCTGTGATTCCAATCCCAATACCTTTTCTACTGTCTCATGCTCATTTCTGGAATATTGTAATGGTCTCCTAATTGGTCTTACTTCAAGTCTTAGCATCTTTATAACCTCCTCCAGACTATGCCAAAACCACCTGCCAAAGCACAGAGCATGGGACTCCTCTGCTTAAGAACCTGTAGGGGCTCCCTATTGCCGCTGAGATATGATAGAAACTCCTTAGCTTGTTTTAGCTTTCTCGGCTGCCACGTCTCATAGCTGACTCATATTGAACTTCTTGTTCAGTCTTGTCTGACTCTTCATGACCCCATTGGGGATTTTCCTGGCAGAGATACTGGAGTGTTTTGCCATTTCCTTCTCCAGCTCATTTTACAGATGGAGAAACTGAGGCAAACAGGTGAAGTGACTTGTCCAGGGTCACACAGCTAATAAGTGTCTGAGGCTGGATTTGAACTGAGGTTTTCCTGACTCCACACCCAGTGCTCTATGCACCATGGCGCCACCCAGCTGCCAGGGCCACTAAAGTCTCCAGATATTTTTCAGACCAACTTCTGTCTAGCCATGCCTTCCCCCTCTTACATTTGTGAAGGTGTGTTTTTGAACCCAGATGTAAGACTTTGCTCCCGGCCACTGTTGTAGCCATCAGGATCTTTCTGGATCCTGACTCCACGCCCGGGTATGAGCTCTCCCTCTGAACTGCGTGCCATCTGCAGATGTGACAGTCGTGCCCTCCATGCTGATGACAACAGAGTAAAGCCCTCCTGCAGCCCTCCAGTGGGATTTCACAGCCTTACATCGTGGCAGGGGTTTTCTGGCGTCCTTTACCTTGGTCGCCATTTTCATGACTGTATTTCTTGTGCTTTTGAGTTGGAAGCAGGAGTCCTCCTGCGATGTGGCCCCTCCCTCTGCCTCCTTTTTCACTGATACAACTGGTTCCCCTTGAGGAGATGACCCTTCACCTCCTAGAGGTGAGGTTGTTTCTATGCCAAGCAGCAGAAGGACATTTGGATCGAAGATTTAGGGCTCGGAAGAGCCTCAGAGGTCAACAACATAAACCCCTGTGTTTTACCAATGAAGAAACGGAGGCCTCCGGAGACGAAGTCTTTCTCAAGGTCACACAGCCAGTAAGTAGCTGAGGCAGAATTTGAATTCAGGTCTTCATCTCTCCAAGCCTCACCTGTGCTCTCTCCATGGTACCACCGTTAGATCACACTGGCTGCTCCTTACCTTTCTGACATATACCTAGTGAGGGAGCCAGAGTCCTTCCTTCTGAACAAGTTTCTTTCAGGTGAACTTTTTCCTTCACTTTAAGAGTTACAGGTCACACAGTCGGGGAACAGTCAGCCACAATATTAGCTCTCCCAGGTGTTCCTTTTGCCAGCTGCCCCATTTTCATAATATTGTATTTTTCAGACCCCACTCTGACTGAGAATCAGTTTGCCTTGCAGTCTTACAGCACCTGTTCTGAACTTAACCTCACTTCCCATCTTAGTTACTGGCTATACTAGACAACAGAGGCAAGTTCCTCCATCTTTGAGAGGATTTCCCATGACTTTTTTTAAATTTTTTTTTAGGCAATTGGGGTTAGGTGACTTGCCCAGGGTCACACAGCTAGTATTGTCAAGTGTTTGGTCTGAGGCCGCATTTGAACTTAGGTCCTCCTGACTTCAGGACCAGTGCTCTATCCCCTGCACCACCTCGCTGCCCCTCCAATGACTTTTTGATGATGTTTTCCTGAATTATTGCTGAATATTGCTGATTCCTTCAGCCCTGATCCCCATGGAGTCACAGGCTTGTTACCCTTCTAACAACCTGCCGGTTCAGTAGCAAGTCTAGTTGAGGCTAGGCTGCTGCCACATGAGAACCCATGCTATCAATGCCAAGAGGAAGGAAAAAAATTCTCCAAGAATGAACAAAAAAGCATTTAAATACTTCTTCTGTTCCAGGCTTTGTGCTAACTGTTGGGGATGCACATACAAAAAAGAGGCAGTCTTAGGCCCCAAGGAACTTACATTCTATAGGGAGATGACAACATGTGTAAAGGAGTGGTAACTAGAGAATGAGATTTTTGGTCTAGGGGATGACAAAGATATTGAGTGGATCTATGGGTCAGTGGATTGATATTCCCTTTCCAGAAGCAGTGGGAGTATTAATTTGATTATAGTTCCCAGTGCTAGAAGGAGAGGGGGGATTACAGGGGAGAAGGATGTTCGGTGGCATGGCAGGAAGACATCAGTGAAACATTTGCAGAACAGTAGTGGGAGAAGAGCATCACTTATTTTAATAGTTGCCAGGAATGAAAAGTCATTAGACAGGCAAACTTAATGATAACTGGAAATTTTTTTCCCATGAGCAGGTCTTGTAGTTTCCAAACCTGATATCATATTCCATTCAGAACAAAGGAAAGAACCTTGGATACCTGATCTACAGAAAACTGACAAAAGAAGAATCCCAAGAGGTACTTGTCTAGGGGAGTGAAAAAAGCCTAGTATTTAAGAGACAGTTTCAAGGGCAGCTAAGTGGTGCAGTGGAATGGAGATCTGGTCTTGGAGTCAGGAGGATCTGAGTTCAAATCCGGCCTCAGACACTTGACACTTACTAGCTGTGTGACCCTGGACAAGTCACTTAACCCCAATTGCCTCACAAATTAAAAAAAAAGAAGACAGTCTCTGGAAGACCAGCCAGTCAGTGAGTGTTGGTGAAAGTTTTGAAAAGGTGATAGAGCTTTCTTCAGAATGCTATAATCTGCTTTTCTTTCTCCTCCTTCATTCTTTGTAAGCTGCCAGGTTAGCCTGCTTACCATCTCCTTAATGTGATGCCCAAATGGAGACCTGGAGTTTGGCTTCCTAACTATTAGAGCTGTCCAAAGGTAGAATGGCCTACCTTGGGAAGTAGAGGAAGGGCTTTGAGCAGAAACTGGACGGCCCTTATGGGATGTGTTATAGAACAGATTCCTGTCCAGGCCCAGGCTGAACTAGAATCAGCTCTTCTTAAACTATGGATTGTTACCCCAATTTGGCAACAGTAAAAGGTTTCTGAACATGCAACAACCAAAAACTGATTAAAGATCAAATACTTAATGAATTCGAGGTGTTTCTGGCAGCACTTGTCCATGTAGCATCCCACAACTTCACTGCACCACACACTCTCAGTGGTTCCTTATGCAGAGTTTATTATATAATGGAATAGTTTCTTGAACTAGTTATAAATCTATGGCCTCCATCTAGTCACTCCTTTCCTCTCTGCAACCTGGCTTGCTCCCCTATCACTGTACTGAAAGAAGACTTAGTTACCAACAATCTTCTAACCCCCAATTCAGGACCCCTTTCTCGATTCTGTCTTTTTTTTCCTCTGCAGTCTTTGGCAAAAGTGACAGTTAACCCTCATACTCTCACACACAATTAACTGTCCAAGTCTCTTCAGGAAAGAATTTCCCCTTAGTCGTCTCAGAAATGACAGTTAAATCACAGACCTTCCCTGTGATGGCAGGTAGATTGTCAGTCCCCCAAATTCTATATCTTCTTTCCTAGAGGAGTAAAAAATCTTGTGCTAAGAGCTCTCTTCTTTGATTCGCTTCCCTAGAAACTAGAATTGCTAGAATTATTACTCGGCTGCAATTCTGAATACGTCCCCCCACACCCGTCTCACCCTGCCCCCTACCACCACATTGTTATTCCTTCTTCTGCTCCCAGAGCAGATGCAGGTATTCCCCAACGTCTAGTCCTGGACCTGCTGCTCCTTGTCCTTCACACTGCCTCCCTTGGCAGTATTTTAATGACCCTTCAAAGATCTCTTACGTGCAGGTGACTCCCAAATCTACTTCTGTCTTTGGCTTGACCTTTAGTGCAGATTCTGAATTCTTTGCGGGGTATTTTCATTTAGATGGAAATCTAAGCTAGGTGGTCCGATGGGTCCAATGACTAGAGCATTGGACCTAGAGTCAGAAAAACCCGAGTTCAAATCCTGCCTCAGACACTGACTAACCATGCAATCATAGACAAGTCTGCCTCAGTTTCCTCATCTTTAAAATGAGGATAATGATAATAGCACCTACTCCCAGGATTGTTGTAAGGATCAAATGAAGTAATAGTTGTAAAGCACTTTGCAACTTTAATTTGCAATTTTAATTTAACTTCATTTTCAATTAAAGCTCTACATAAATGCTAGCTACTGTTATTCTAGATAGAAATCATTTCAAAGTGGACAGATTTAAAACCAACTACAGACTGATCCCTGAAACTGGAATGCTTTCCCCTTCTGTTCTGTTTGATGCTGCCCATCCTTCAGGGCTCAGCACAAATATCCCTCCGTTCCAAAGCTTTACGTAACTTCCACAGCAGAACGAATTCAGCCCTCTCTGAACTCCTGTAGCTTGTCTTGTCTGTGGCAGCCTTTATGCAATTATCTCACTTCAAGGATCCCTGATTACATCAATATTGGTATTCCTTCTGCTGACATGAAATACAACCCATCCAGGCCTTTCTACTGATTACAGAGTTGCATTTGAGAACCATGAAAAGACCAATTTCCATCTGGGCATCATTTTTAATTTTATTATTCCCTTATTGTTGTTGTTATAATGATTTCTCCCCTCCCCTGGCCCTTGTCCCCTGGACAAAGATTGGAGAATATATATGTGTGTATATATATATACATATATATATATGTACATATATATGTATGTGTATTTTTTATTTCTTTCAGACTGGGAAACTAGACCTAAATCCAAAGTATCAACTCCAAAGCAGGGACTATTTGAAGAAAAATCATTTCAAGGGCTCTTAATGGTAAGATTCATGAAAGATGGTTCTTTGAACCCCAAGATGAAAGGAACAGGAGCCAGAGGAAGTAAAGACCCCATAGTGATAAGTCAAAGAAGCCAGCACAAGAGTTTCAAATACAGAGAATGTGGGAAATACTTCAGCCGTAACTCATGCCTTACTCTACATCAGCAAGCTCACACTGGGAAAAAACCGTCCAAATGTAATGAATGTGGAAAGGCTTTCATTTACAAATCAAATGTTACCCAACATAAGCAAATACATACAGGAGAAAAACCCTATGAATGTAGCGAATGTAGGAAAGCTTTTAGTAAAAGAAGATCCCTTATTGAACATCAGAGACTTCATACTGGAGAGAAGTCTTTTAAATGCAGTGAATGTGGGAATTCCTTCATTCGGAGGATATCCCTTACTGAACATCAGAAAAGTCATACAGGAGAGAGGAATTATGAATGCAGTGAATGCGGAAAATTCTTCAGCAGTAACTCATGCCTCTCTCATCATCAAAAAGTCCATACTAGAGTGAAACCTTACAAGTGCAGTGAATGTGGGAAAGCCTTTCACCGCAGCACATCCCTCTATTGCCATCTGAAAACTCATACCAGAGAGAAACCATACAACTGTAATGAATTGGGGAAAGCTTTTGTTGACAAAGGAAACCTCACTCAACACAAGCAAATGCATACTGGAGAGAAACCCTATGAATGCAACGAATGTAGGAAATCCTTCAGCCGTAGCTCATTCCTAATTCACCATCACAGAGTGCATACTGGAGAGAAACCCTATTTATGTATTGGATGTGGGAAAACCTTTATACCTTATTGGACATCAGAGAATTCACACTGGAATGAAACCCTATACGTGTGTTGAATGTGGAAAATCCTTCAGTAGAAGGACATACCTTACTGAACATCAGAGGGTTCATACTGGAGAGAAGCCCTATAAATGCTCTGAATGTGGCAGTGCCTTCCACAGGCATGCAGGGCTTGTGAAACACCAGAAACTTCACACGGGAAACTAGCTCTCCCTTTGGCCAATCTGATCATGGAGTGAATGTGAGGAAAGCTTCCTTTACACTTATCACTTTAATACTCAGGTGTCGAGATGTGAAAATTAGGAGTCTGGATGACCAAAGCCTTGCTCTCTCTCCGCTTTGTTTCCTGCAATATATGAATTGTTTCATTTTGGTGCTGATGGTCAAGTTAGGTACAACAGGGAGATCTCTCTCTCTCTTTTTTTTTTCCTTTGGATAGGAAATGGGGTTAAGTGATTTGCCCAAGGTCACAGAGCTAGAAAGTGTTATGTATCTAAGGCCGGATTTGAACTCAGGTCCTTCTGAATCCAGGGCCGGCGCTTTATCCACTGCACCACCTAGCTGCCCCTAGAAATCTCTTTATTGAAACAGCTAAGTAACACCATCAAATTCAAAGAATAGGCAATAGTCTTTCTTTTGTTACTAGACTTTTAGCTCTCTACATTGGTCTAATTGCAAACTGTGTTTGCTGGGCTTAAAAGGATGATAGAAAAAGGTAAAAGCTCAAATTTCTTTAAATTTGCTTTGTGCTATGGTATCAGAACCCCAGGTAGCATTTATCTGCCTCCAATTTTCAAACTATTCCTTCCTTTTCCCCTTCTTGATTTCCTCCACTTTTACCCCCATAACTGGAAAGAGATCAGTTAAGGAGGGAGAAGGAGATTGGCAAAGAACTGTCTGCCACTTCCCTAGAATTCAACATTTAGTTCATGGGTTACCATAATATCTTTACATAGTTATTCATAACCCTCTTTTGCAAGTCTTAGCTTTGACAAGAAGTCCCTGAGACTGATGGGAGTAAGAATACCCCACGTATGATATAACTTCATGTAGAAGGGGAATATTTAAGGCTTAAACTTATAAGTAAATTAAAATTGAAAAAGCAAAATCAACTAGGCCTCTCAACTTAAGCTTTTAGGTATTGATGAAGATGGCGGCAGCCAGGTGGTGCAGTGGATAGAGCACTAGGCCTGGAGTCAGGAAGACCTGAGTTCAAATCCAGCCTCAGACACTTAACAATTACTAGCTGTGTGACCCTGAGCAAGTCACTTAACCCCAATTGCCTCATCAAAAAAAAAAAATAAAATCCTGCCTCAGATACTTACTAGCTGGGTAACCCTGGGCAAGTCACTTAACCCTGTTGGCCTCAATTTCCTCATCTGTAAAATGAGCGGGAGAAGGAAATGGTAAACTACTCCAGTATCTTTGCCAAGAATGTCCCAATTATGGTCTCAAAAAGTTGAACGCAACTGAAAACAACTTAACAACAATCATTGATCATGATAAATGGCATATACTATGAGGCCTATTGAATGCAAACAATTTTTGTCATGTGACCAGAAAAATTTCCCTTCTTTTTCATGATAGTTTGTTTTGAGTCTAAAATTTTGCAACATCACTATCTCATCCTAAAGCCAGTAAAGATTTATGTTTGTGACATTTAAAAAGTTTGAGAGATGTAGTTTCTGAGATTTTAGTCATTTTATTTATTGCTTTTTGGTGAGGCATTCAGGGTTAAGTGACTTGCTCAGGGTCACACAGCTAGTAAGTGTGTGAGGCCAGATTTGAACTCAGGTCCTCCTGACTCCAAGGCCGAAGCACTATCCACTGTGCCAACTAGCTGCCCCTGATTTTAGTCATTTTATTAATAATGCTTGCATATTACCAATAAACTGGGTCAGTGACACTCTCAAATGCCAAAGACAATCATGGCGGTGGGCTCACACTTTATATGCCCTTGGAAGAGTGGGTATTCCTGAGGATGACAATCAACTCTGATTGATTAATGAGAAAATTAATATTATAATGAGAGGTAGGTTTATTCCAATGACCAAATCTTGGTCAAAGACTTATCCATTTCCGTATCACCCTCTAACAAAGGGGAGAATCCATACTTTCCCAGACCTGTCTGAGTAAACACAATGAGTAGGAATCCACTTATTCTCCTAAACTTAGAATTTCTTTACTGTCTTTGATTAGATTTTAGCTTTCCAGGCTGGGTAAGTCTTTGAGCAAGATTTCCCACACTGGTTGATTTCTGGATGAGGAAGTAGAAAAGCGGGAAACCTTGGTCCTAATTCAATAATTAGTTATCAAATACAAGAGAGAAATAACCATTTCTCTTACATTATTAATTATCATGATCTAATATCACAGATGTGTCTTTGGTTTTCCCTTTATGTTAAATCAACTGGCATTTATTAAGCATGTACTATGTGCCACATACTGTGCTAAGCAAAGACAGTCTGCTCTCAAGGAGCCCATGGCCTCATTGAAGAGACAATATGCAAGCAACTCCGTACAAATGATTCATTCATATAGCACTTTAAAGTTTGCAAAGCACTTTACTAATATTATCTCACTTAATCCTCACAACAACACTGGGGGGAAGGTGCTATTATTATCCCCATTTTACAGATGAGGAAACTAAGGCAGACAGAGGTTAAGTGACTCGTCCAGGGTCACACAGCTAGTAAATGGCTGAGGCCAGATTTGAACTCAGGTCTTCTTGACTCTAGGTCCAGCATGCTCTCCACTGCACCACATAGATTCTTGCTTTAATATAAACCTTGTAGTCTAAAGTAATTGGGATTCCAATCAGGGATAGTTAGCTTTTGAGGTTGTCATTTTTTATAATTAAGTTCCCTTTCCCCAAATCTCAAAACCTTCTCACCTACCTTTCATGTTCAGATTTGTTTGTTATCCATCTGTTTGGTTTTTAACCATAAATCATCTGGAGAGAAGTTTCCAAATTCTTTGGGGCAATCTCCATCCTGGTTCCTGGACACTTTTTTTTCAGGCAATTGGGGTTAAGTGACTTGCCCAGGGTCACACAGATAGTAAGTGTCAAGTGTTTGGTCTGAGGCTGGATTTGAACTCAGATTCCTGGACATTTTGAAAGATGTAAGACAGGTTTCTGCGATGGCTATGCCAAAATGATTTCCTTATCTCCAAATGGATTTGAAACTGGTAATTGGCACAGTGGATAGAGCACCAGGCCTGGAGTCAGGAAGACTCCCCAGTCCAGTGCTCCTATCCATTGTGCCACCTGACTACCTAAACAGGGTGAAGATTTCACCTCATTCCTTCTGATTCCAAATTCGCTTGCCTCCCTACCATAGCCTAGCTGCTTCTAAGAATGCCGCTTTTAACATCATCATACAATAGGATGATTAATACTGTTAGCACAGCAGAAAAGGCAAGCAGCTGAACCCCAGGATCAGAAACAGAAGAACTGTATCTTCTCTCTCCCCCTTTTCAGCTTTTGTGTGTTGTCTTCCCTTATAAGACTGTAAGCACCTTGAGGGCAGGGACCATCTCGACTTTCTTTGGATCCTCAGCACTTAGCACAGCGCCTGGCAAGTTGTAGGCACTTAATAAAGCATACAAGAATTTTTTTCTTGTTATAATATATACAAGTTGGGTTCAATAAAAGTATTTAATTAGGGGAAGCTGTCTAATTGTTGGATTTGTGATTTGCCTTCACAAGACTGCAAATGAAAGCATGCGAAAGTATAGAAGAGAGAGGGTTAGAGTCAGGTAGATGGGTAATTCTAGTCCTGCAAAGTGGCTTGGGGTCCATGAGCATTTATCCTTCTGTGTGTCCCATACACATATCGCCCTCCCTGGGAAGGGTCCAGAAGGGTGTTACAGGTCATTGATGAGTCAATGGATAGCACAGCAGTGCTGCTACTGCTCCGTACTTCAGTGTTTGGTCTTAGGAAGCCATGACCAGATGTAAATCATAACAGGGAAGATAGTAGTGATTTGAGCTTGCTCAAGCCAACCAAGTGTCTTTTTTGGACATTTTTTTTCCTTAAAGATTGGGTGTCCCTGTCTCACCTAGGCTGGAGGTACAGGGGCTGCTCCTGACCCCAATCCCACAAGTAATCAAGATGGAAACTTGAACCTGCTCCATTTCCAACATGCACCATTTCACACACACACACACACACACACCTCTTAGGCAACCTGGTAGCCTCCTCCTCCCCCCTGGTGAGCCCCACTCCCAAGGGCTCACCATATTCATGCCAAATTTACCTGATTGGCAAAGTTCAGGATCTCCACCAACCTCATCCTCCCTAGCAACAGCGATTATAGGCAATGCACCACCATACTGACTTCCTTTTGGACATTCTGAGTAACCTTTGCCTAGCCAGTGCTAAACACATATTGCCTGGATTTCTCTTCTGTCTCTCCTTACTCAGTTCTAAGTTTCCCTTTCCATCCTTCCTAGTAAAATAAGGCTTTTGTTGTTACTGTTTTTCAGTCGTATCTGACTCTTCATGACCCCATTTGGGATTTCCTTGGCAAAGACACTAGAGCGGTTTGTCATTTCCTTCTCCGGCTCATTCTACAGATGAGGAAACTAAGGCAAACAGGGTGAAGTGACTTGCCCGGGGTCACACAGCTAGTAAATGTCTGAGGCCAGATTTGAACTCAGGAAGATGAGTGTTCCTGACTCCAAGCCTGGCACTCTATCCACTGCTCCACCTAGCTGCCCCCCAAATAAGGCTATTTTATATGATACTTTCTTCTTTAGCTTAGAGAAAAGCCCCCGTAGGAGGTACTATTATTTTCCCTCTTACCTTGTAGCTTCTATAGAAGTGTGACTGGTAAACTTGTAACTTTCCCTAATGACAGTTTCAGCCTTCCAATGGTGGAGGAAGTGTGATGACATGAGGAATTGCTATTCTCGACCTGATTCCAATCAATTGGCTGCTGAAGCAAATGACCGCTCCATCATGAAGTGTACAACAGAATAAAAGGAGAAAGCAGAGAATCAGTCACATCCTTTAAGCCTATATAAGAACAGTACCAGTTCAGGACTTCAAGATTCCATGCTTGGGAATACCTTGTGAAGGGAGACATGTGTGGGGATGCAGGACTTTTCTCTTGTCTTCCTCATTGGACTATGACTTCTTGACAGAAAGCACTTTCTTTGTATCCCCAGTGCTTAGTATAGTCCCTGGCATATAGTAGGTGCTTAATAAATGCTTATTGACTGACTCCTGTCACCCATCAACCTCTCTGTCCAAGGTACTAGACCAGTAGGAGGCAAGATATCCAGTAAGGAGCAGTAGACACTCCTGAGGACAGGGATACAGAGAGGCAGTCAGTCACCCAAGGGAAGAGACTGTTTCACAAAGAATGACCCTTTATAAAGAAGAATGCCTGCTGTGAAGTCAAGAAGGGAGCAGAACCCAGCTAGGCAGCTTGCCCAGTAGAAATACTGAATCAAAGGGGAGCTGTGTGAGGACTACAGAAAGAGAAAGGACTTCCAGGCCATGCAAAAGCATGAGTTGTGAGTTACCCTATGCCCTATACAGTGTATCTCCCATGTATGCTTCATTACCAATTTACTTGAAGTTGGGGATCACTTTTCCCATAGAGGCTTGTATGTACTTATGGGAGAGTTCACTCTGATTTTTTTTTAAGGGGAATATTTAATACCAATTATCCTTACTATTTGTGGTTCAGTCATTCAGTTGTGTCTGAGTCTTCATGACCCATGGGATTTTCTTGGCAAAAATACTAGAGAGGTTTGCCCTTTTTTTCTCCAGTTTGTTCTTACTATACTATTGTAGTAAATGCCTTTGCTAATTAAGTTAGCTGACTGATTGTTAATAGGAAACACACTGGTGGGGGCTCATAACTACAATAGTGGGAGTAACTACCCCACAGGGCAGGATTTGAGATGGCAACCACCCTATAGAGACCAGCCCAGGAGTTTAACTGAAAGTTAGGGGGAATCCCCAGAGTGGGTGCTACACTATTATAGTAATTAAACTTGGCCCTGGAGAAGTATTTTTTGTTTTTTGTCTTTTCGATGCGCATCCCTTCCATCTTCGCAGAGTTGGACAACTATGACTGTAAAATATTTCAGATATTGTCAGATGTAGTTAAAGTGTTACTTTTCCCCTCCTTTTTAAACCATAGAAAGCGTGACTTGCTGGGTAGGGAATCTGGGAAGAAGATTCAGAAATTAAAATAATGTAAAAAAGGATATTAATAAAATAAGATTTTTTTAAAAAATATGTAGATAAAATTGACGTCAAGTAACTGAAAAGCAAAAACAAGAGTAATATGGTTCTATAAGGAAAGTTAGGAATTTCAAAGCCAAAATGAGGGGCATCTGGTGATGAGTCCTAAGAACAACTACTAGATGTGGTAAGTGGTAGGTTCCAGAGAAGAATCAAAGAAGGGTTTAAGGCCAATAAATGGAGTATATGAACTGATGATAATGGAAGACAGTGAGAAAGTTGAATTGCTTCACTTTTGCTCCTATCTTCTTTGCCAAGAAAATGGTCTTTGGACTAGAGAGGAAAGAACAAAAATGGTTAGCAGAGAGTGGAAACCCCAAACAAATGAGGTGTCCAGGAAGCCTCTGGCTGCTCTCAGTAAGCTCAAGACACCAGGCCCCAACGAGCTACATCCCACCTGGAATACCAAGAGAAGTGGGGGGTGTGATTGCTGAATTAACAAAGATGAAGAAAGATGGAAATGGCTAGTGCTAGGAGGCTGAGGGGAAATAGGCACACTTACATTGTTGGTGGAGCATGAACTAGTCCAGTTGGATGTCACTTTGATGAGGCAAGAAAGTGATTAAACTGGCCACAGCTTTGACCCTGCCATCTCACTACCATCTTACACCCTAAAGAAGCCAAAGGCAGACACAGAGGCTGAATAGATACCACAATGTTTGTAATAGCACTCTTTGTGGTCAACTTGAATTGGAAACACAGTAGATGCCCATTAATAAAGGAATACCTGAGAAAATCATGGCACGTGAATGTAATCACAGGAAGAAATGAGCACAAAGAACTTGGAACATCACAGGAAGATTTCTATGAACTGATGCAGAAATGAGCATGAGGAACTTGGGATATCATAAGAAGATTTCTATGAACTGATGCAAATTAAAGCAAGCAGAATCGATTGCTTTTTTTTTTTTGGTGAGGTAATTGGGGTTAAGTGACTTGCCCAGGGTCACACAGCTAGTAAGTGTCATGTATCTGAGGTCAGATTTGAACTCAGGTTCCCCTGACTCCAGGGCTGGTGCTCTATCCACTGCGCCACCTAGCTGCCCCAAATAAAGCAGAATTGGGAGAACAGCATATACAATGGTGACAACTGCATCAATTAAGAAGCCACAAAAGGAGTTTGGACTGCGAGTCATGGAAAAGAGATGATGGAGAAGAGAGATGTACCTCCTTCTCCTCCTTCACATGCAGGGGGGCTACTGGGACAGAGTATTGAATATACACTATCAGGCAAGTCTTTTGCACTGGATGTTTTTGCTTAACTGTGTTTCTTTCTCAGAAAGAAGGATTCATTCTAGAGTCCACTGGACATGACTGTGATATAAAAACAGAAAGCATCGGGAAAACATTTTTTTTCAATAAAATTAAAGAGGAAAAAATAAAAGCAATCAGTGATTGCTGAGGACCTATAGGATCTGTGAAGGAGCTTAGGGAGTCTAAGAGATGCCACAGAACTGGAAAATCAGTCAACAATTTATCCAGCCCTTACTCTGTGCCAGGCCTGGTGATACAAAGGCAGAAGTGAAATAGCTGGTTCCTCAAGAAGCTTCCATTCTACTGGGGAAAAATAGGTTCCTAGAGAGGCACGTACCAAAAAGGTGATTCAGGAGCACAGGACACGCCAGCAACTGGGAGCACACAGCTTTAGTCAAGTCTGGAAGGATACTAGGGATTCTAAGAGGTGGAGGTGAAGAAAGAAAGTGAAATGTCCCAATTTTAATAAAAAGAGAAAAGGTAGAATCTACAAACTATAGAACCGGGAGCTTCACTTTGATTCTTAGCAAAATTCCAGAGCCGATTATTAAGTAAATAATAATTGTAATAATAAGGCAGCTAGGTGGTGCAGTGGATAGAGTGCCAGGCCTAAAGTGAGGACGACTTATCTCTGTGAGTTCAAATCCAGCTTCAGACACATATTAGCTGTGTGACCCTGGGCAAGTCACTCCACCCTGTTTGCCTCAGTTTCCCCATCTGTAAAATGAGCCGGAGAAGGAAATGGCAAACCACTCCAGTATCTCTGCCAAGAAAATTCCAAATGGGGTCACAAAGAGTTGGACATCACTGAAACAGCTCAACGACAATTGTAATAATAGCTGACATTTATAGAATGCTTTCTATGTGCCAGGAACTTTGCTGGGCACTTTATAATTGTTATCTCATTTGATTCTCACAACAACCCTGGAAGGTAGGTGCTATTATTATCCCCATTTTACAAATGAGGAAACTGAGGCAGACAGAGGTTAAGTGACTTGCTCAGATTCACATAGTTAGTGATGGTCTGAAGCCAGATTTGAACTTAGGTCTTCCTGACTACAGGCCCAGTGCTCTATCCACCCAACCACCTAGTTACCTAGCTAACGTGTTAGATGACAGAACCCAGATGCTGGCCAAATTGAAATTTAAATAAAATTCTTCACTTGAATACCAAAAATTAAATTCATAAATAGAGGATGAGAGAAGGATGAGCAGACGTCAGATCCTTTGACAAAGACGTAAACATTCGGAGGGGCTTGCAGCCCAGAAAGAGTCAACATGAAGCCGAGAAGACTCGTGCTGTCCTAGGGTACACTGAGAGGCCCAGCCTCCAGAGCAAGGGAGGCGATATCACTGCCTTACTTTGCCCTGATCAGACCACATACAGTCACTCAGTCCTGGGCACCTCATCAAAGAAAGAGACCACCTGGAGAGTGTCCAAAAGATGGTGGCCAAGATGGTTGGTTCTTCCATAAGATGGTTGGTTGGAGGAACTGCAGGTGTTGATTTAACCTGGAGAAGAGACAACTTAAGGAAGAAACGATACCACTTTTTAAATATTTGGAGGGTCTGTACCATGAGGGAGGGCTCGTTCTCCTTGGCTCTGGAGGGGCCCGTCTAGGAGCCATGGTAGAAGGTACATAGAGAGAGACAGCAACCTGGCTTTGTAAGGGGAAATGTATCACAATAAGAGCCATTCCAGATTGGAATGGGTGGCCTTGGGAGGTAGGGGACTTTAAATACTGAAGGTCTTCAAGCAGAGGGTAGGTGACCACTTTGGACTTAAAGGGGGTTCTTGGTAAGTGCCGGGATTAGGCTTCATGGCCCCAGTTTCTTTCCAATTCTCTGATTCTGTGCCAATCCTGAGCCTGAGTTCTGCATCCCCGATCTGGTCTGATGCTGCTTCTCTTAACTGCTTCTTCTCTGTGACAGTCACACCAGACAAGCTCTCTGTTTCTGTTCATGCAGTGGGGGCCTGTCAGGGGTAAGGAGAGAGGGGAGTTGGCTCTGTTGCTTTGGATTGTGGGGTTTTCTTCTCTCTTGGGCTTCAAGAGTTGCCAATCACTCTCTTTTTACAACAACCACCTGAGAGAGGTGACATGAGTATTATCTCCATTAGGCAGGTGAGAAAACTGAGCTTCCATGGATCCGAGCATTTGACCCACAGCTCCTCAGCTGTCAGGCATCCAGGCCAGAACCTGAACCCAGCTCCTCTGACTTTAGAGCCTTTGGTCCATTTCTTTGTGTTTTCCAGAGTGAGCAAAGTAACTGAATAGAGACACTCACTATTGAGGCCAGGGGAGGGGGAAGGGGAAACCTTCCGGATTTTAAATTTTTATGTGGTTTACAGAGTTTATGGCCTGAGACCCTCGGGGCGCCTCGGCACCTTCTGAGACGTACGTCCCACTTCATGGTCTACAGCTTGGCCCTTGCTGGACAAGCAATCCTTTTTCTCCAGGTACCAGCTTCAGCTCAGGGCAGCAGGGAGGAAATATTTAACACCCCAAAGTGCCAAGTCGCATGAATAAAGGTTTTATGATGTTTGTATGCGTGTTGTGAGCCAACTCTGTGCAGGAATCTTAGACCAATGTTTCCCCATGTTTTATCATAAACTTTATGGCTGGAAGGGACCTTAGAAATCAAATCCAAATCCATTAATTTACATATGGGGAAACTGAGGCCCAGAAAGGGGAAAAGCCTTCCCTAAGGCTATACATAGGCATTTAGTGACAGAAAGTAATTCGAATCATGATCCTCTGACATCAGATTTAGTATCATTCCCACTATCCCACACTACCACTCACTTTATCACCACCCATCCTAGAATTGGGTCCATTTATCTCTCTAAGGTCACCAATGAAGAAAGGAAGGAAACATTTATTAAGTACCTAGTATAAGCCAGGCCTTGTGCTAAGTGCTTTATAAATATTATCTCATGGGATTCTCATAACAGTCCTGGGAGACAGATAGATATTATTATCCACATTTTTCAGTGGAGGAAACTGAGGCCAACAGAGTTAAGTAACTTGCCCAGAGTCATATAGTTGGGAAGTGCCTGAAGCCAGATTTGAACTCAGGTCTTCCTGACTCCAGGCCCAGGGCTCTATCCACTGTGCCACCTAGCTACTCAAATCCAGAGACCTTCTTTTATATTTCTTGAACCCTTGACACTACCGTCCACCCTCCCTTGCTGTTTCTCCTGGGTGGGATACTCTCTTCTCCACTGACTTCCGAATCAGTGATATTTGTGACATCCGTACAAGCATCTTCCCACTCTGATAGAATCGTTTTGAAATTCGTTAGTTTTTAAGCAAGTTTTTAAGCTGCATGAGTCCTTCCCAAGTACAGACTCCCAGGTCTATTTCAGGGAAGAGTCTGGCTTCATTAAAAGGTTATCTTTTCCCCAGAGGTAACCCAGCCTGCTCTGTTTGCAGCCTGGCTCATTTTCCATTTGTAGCATATATACAGACTCCTATCTTGACCTTAGTTGAATAGGTTGGTTTGCACATTTCTGTCTCCTTTGGACACTCCCCTAACAGGCCATTCACAGTCACCAGGTTAGAGTGCCCAGAGGGGATCCACTGTTTAATCTCAGAGCTCCCATTCAGTCTGTACTCTATCTAGGCACACAGGGCTATATTCCCATGTGGGGTGGTTACCAGCCTGTACCAAATAACAGGGGGAAGCTCCCCCATCTTAGGTCTGATGGAGGTTATCACATAAAGAAAATATAAGGGAAACTAAGGGAGGTGTCCTCTGGTCTGGCATTTTAGCCAGTGTTGGGTGTCAGTGCTGGGAAGGCAACTCAGAACAGTTCTACCTCCTCACTAAGGGGAAGAGAGGGAAGGAGGGAAAGAGGGAAGGAGGGAGACAGAGAAGACAGAGAGGGGAGAGAGAAGGAG
>NW_020950600.1:2685734-2691960 GCF_900497805.2 Vombatus ursinus | reverse complement strand
CAGAGAGATGGGAAAGAGAAAGAGAGAGACAAGACAGAGACAGAGACGGAGGGGAGAGAGGAGAGAGAGAAACAGAAAGATAGAGAGAGCCACAGAAACAGAGGCAGAGAAAGACAGGGGGAAGAGAGGGAGAGACAGACAGAGAGAGAGAGAGAGAGAATATTTATTAAGTACACAGGCACTGTGCAATACAAATATGAGCAAACAAGATGGTTCCTACCCTCAAGGAGCTTACGTTCTAAAAGGAGAAGACAATACACAAAAGGGACCTGGAAAGGAAGAGGCTTCTGTCTAGGAGGTGGAGAAGTCCAGAGAGTGAGCTGAGCTGAGAGTGAAAATAGCATGGCCGGGGCCCCTCACAAAGTGGCAACCCTGGCTAGAGACTCGCCACTCAGGAGCATTCAGTTTCAGCTGTTCTGTTGTTCTTTGTGTATACATGGCGGTAGCCATGGTTAATATTTGTTTTCCTGGTTCTTCTTCGTTCATGGCGTATCAGTTCATGTGTGTCTTCCTACACTTCCCCGTATTCATCATAGACACTTTTTCTTACAGATCACTGACATTGCACCACAACTCATTTAGCCATCTCCCCAGTCAATGGATATCTACTTTGTTTCCAATGCTTTGCTACCACAAAAAGTACCACCATAAATATTTTGGTGTATGTGGAGCCTTTAAAAAAAAATTCATTGGCCTCTTTGGGGTATATTTCAGGAAGTCGAATTTCTTGGTGAAAGGTTACGGATGTTTTAATCACATTGTTTGCATAATAATAATGATGTGTAACATGGGGCAGCTAGATGGTACAATAGAGCATTAGGCCTCTATTTGGAGTCAGGAAGACTTGAGTTCAAATCGAGTCTCAGACACTTACTAGCTGTGTGACCCTGGGCATGTCACTTTACCTTTTTCTGCCTCAGTTTCCTCGACTGTAAAATAGGAATTATTATTATTATTAGCTCCTACCTTGTAGGGTTATTGTGAGGAGAAAGTGAAATAATATTTATAAAGTGCTTAGCGCAGTGCCTATACATAGTAGGTGCTTTATAAACGCTACGTATTATATTACTATTGTTGTTCAGTTGTTTTAGTTACGTCCAGCTCTTTGTGACCCCGTTTGGGGTTTTCTTGGCAAAGCTACTGGAGTGGTTTACCATTTCCTTCTCCAGCTCATTTGACAGACAAGGAAACTGAGGCAGGCAGGGTGAAGTGACTTGCCCAGGGTCACACAGGCCAGATTTGAACTCAGGTCTTTCTGACTCGAGACCCGGCACTGCACCTCGTAGCTGCCTTATATTACTATTATTATTTCCAATTTGCTCCCCAATGCCACTTCCAGTCTCTCTCACTACCACAATCACTCAGTAACCTGTCATCATTGAGATTCATTCAATCCATGTTTATGACCCAATCAAGATTCTGGTGGCTGTTGTCTACAGACCTCCGGACACTCTTCTTCCTTCTTCAGTGAGTTTGATGCCTGACTCATGGTCTTTCCTCCCCATCCCCTGCCCTTGTACTAGGGGATTTGATTTACATATTGATACTCCCTCAATCATCCTAACTTCCCAGTTCCTTAACCCATTCATTTCCCATGACCTAGGCCTCCACCCCACCTCTGCCACACGCAGAGACGTTCACAAATGTTCCAATTCCTTGTTCATGAAATCTGAAATTCCTTTACCTGATTACAATTTAAAAGATCATTAGATCTTTCCCTTTGTCTTTCAATGCTTAACTCGGTTATTTGTCCACCCTGGGACCTCCAATCCCTCCACCCCTCTTCACTGACTTCACTCCCCCCTGCTAACTATCATTCTATCTCTCTCCTTCCTTTCATGGGTAAATTCCTTGAAAAAATGATTGCCTCCCCTTGGTGCCTATACCCCATATTTTCTCACTCTCTTCTAAACCTTCTGCAAATCTGATTTCCAACCTCATTATTCAACTGAAACTTCTCTCTCCAAATAATTGTCCAATCTGATGGTCTTTTCTCATTGCTCCTGACTTCTCTGCAGCCTGTGATACTGTTGATGACCCTCTTCTCCTTGATACACTCCCCTGTCATTCTTGGTTCTCCTCCTATTTGCCTGACTCCCTATTTCTCAATCTCCTTTGCTGGATCTTCTTCCAGGTCAAACACACTAACTGTGGGTGTTCCCCAAGGCTCTGTCCTGGACTCTCTTTTCCATTGATGCTATTTTGAATGGTGATCTGATCAGCTCCCGTGTATTGTGTCATCATCTCTCATCAAGTGATTCTCAGATATTTTTATCCAGCCCTTACCTCTCTCCTGACCTCCACTCTCACATCTTCAACTGCCTTTGTATATCTCAAACTGGATGTCACATAGACATCTTAAACTCAACATGTTCAAAACTGAAATCATTATCTTTTCCCCAAAACCTTCCTCTCTTCCTAATTTCTCCATTATTAATGAGGGCATGACCATCCTCCCAGTCACCCAGGCTCACAAGCTAGCTGTCGTCCTTGACTCCTCACTTGTACTCACCTCCCATGTCCCATCCTGTCAATTCTACCTTAGTAACATCTCTCCTGAGGCAGCTAGGTGGTGCCATAGTGGATAGATGCCAGGCCTGGAGTCATGAAGACTAATCTTTCTGAGTTCAAATCCAGCCTTAGAAACTTACTAGCTGGGTGACCCTGGGCAAGTCGCTTCACCCTGTTTGCCTCAGTTTCCTCATCTGTAAACTGAGCTGGAGAAGGAAATGGCAAACCACTCCAGTGTCTCTGCCACGAGAACCCCAAATGGGATCACAAAGAGTCAGACACAATTGAACAACAACAAAGCATCTCTTTCATATACCATCTTCTGTCCTCAGACAACGCCATCATCCCGGCGCAGGTTCTCATCACCTCCATCCTGGACTACTGAAATAGCCTGCTGGTTGGTCTCCTTGACGACTCTAGTCTACCCTCCACTCAGCAGTCAAAAGGGCAGATCTGATTATATCTGATAGGATACCCTACCCTCACTCAATCACTTCCAGTGGCTCCCTATCACCGCCAGGATCAAATAGAAATCCTCTGGTTTTTTGGTCCTTCATAACCTGGCCCCTTTCCCACCTTTCCAATGTTCTTACCCCTTACTCACCTCCGGGCACTCTATGATCCAACGGGCATTGGCCTCCTGGCTATTCCTCCCACATACACACCACCCTTCATCTCCTCATTCGGAACCTTTTCTCTGCTTCTCCCCAACACCTGGAATGTTCTCCGTGCTCATCTTCACCCCCTGGCTCCCATCAAATCTCAGCTAAAATCCCACCTTCTACAGGAAGCCTTTCATGGTCTTCCTCTGAAATTCCCTCCAATTTACCATGTCTCTATTTTGTATGCTCATACAAATGCCTTTAGAATGTGACCTCCTTGAGGGCAGGACTGTCTTTTGCCTTTCGTTGTATCCCCAGTGCTTAGCACAGTGCCTGACATACAGTAGGTGCTTAATAAATGCAAGCTGACTTTCATCAGTGTAGGGAATTTCTAATGAAGGAACTCTCTCTACGTATGCATATTGGCACCTGCTCCGCAACTTTTACTTGTAAAGAGTTGCTTAGGGTACTGGGAAGTTAAGTGACTTGCCCAAAGTCACACAGGTAATTGGTGTTAGGGGCAGAACTTGAATCCAGGATTTTTGAGCTCAGGCTCAGCTCTCCATCCACTGTGCCACAGTTGCCTCTCAAGTCTTTGATTAAAATGTTTATCACCTCGGCGCCAAGCATAGATCCCTTGGTTACCCCACCAGAGACCTCCCTCCAGCCCATTAAGGAGTTTTCTTTGGGTTTGCTCATCTTTGGGATAATGCAGATGGGGATGCCCTCTGGGTTGTTAGAGATGCGTTTTAGTGTCCCAGGAGATCTGTCTACTCGGACAAGGGGTTTGCAGAATTCTAGATTTAGAGCTGGAAGGGTCCTCCAAAGTCATCTCGTCCAACACGCCCAACTCCACCCGCACTTCTGACTCCTTAGCCCAGCATTGTGGCAGTACGCTTGCGCTAAAGCCCTCTGGACTTCACTTCCCAGAATCCTTGGTTCTCAACCTCACCCACGTGGTTCACAGTTCTCTCTCTTCACCCCCCCCACCCCCCCCCCCCCCCCCCCCCCCGAGGCCTTGACAGCGCGAGGAGGATTCTGGGACTAGCCTGGACGGGCTCCTCTGGAACTGTTCGTGCGCAGGCGCGGCGGTGCAGGCTGCCAGAGAGAGCGCTGGACCACGGTGGCAGCGACCGAGGTGACGCTGGCGTGGAGCCCCGGGCCGGGGGGCGCCGCCCGCGGAGACAAGAGAGGTCTCCCTGCCCCGTCATCCCCATCCTCCCCGGTAGCCCCTCCAACCCCTGCCCCCCGCCCCGTGCTCCCTCATCTGTCCCGCGACAGACCCTCCCCATCCCTCCTTTTCTCCCCCATCTTCTTCATCCCTCTCCATCACCCCCATCCCACCCCATCACCCCCCTCCCTCACCTCCTCATCCCTCCCCATCACCCCCATCCCTCATCTCCCCATCCCTCTTCATCTCCCCATCCCTCCCCATCTCCCCCCTCCCTCCTCATCCCTCTTTATCTCTGTCTTCCCCATTAATGCCACCTCTTACTCCCTTTCTTTCTACCTCCCTACTCCAGACTTTCTCCCTGCTTCCCTTCCTCAAAAACTGCCCTCCTCTCACATTCTCTTTGCTCCCCAAACCATTTTAGGTTCAGTAATTCTGTATTTATGTGAGTGCGGGTCTTGGATCGTGGGAGGGCTGGTAGCTTGTGTGCTAATGCCCCTGAACCCCCTGGGAACTTGGACTGTCTGTAGAGTGCTGGACTTGGAACTGAGAAGAGCCGGGTTCAGAAATGAGGCCCGCTCTGACCCTCTGTGGCCTTCTGGGTACAACAGGGGAATAGCAAGCCCTGCAGCCAGGTCCAGTGAAATAATGTATGCAAAGTACTTTGCAGATTCTAAAGCTTTGTGTAAATGTTGGTTATCTTCTTGATGTGAGAAAAGGGTTGTGGTCTGAGGAAGAGTCAGTGTGTGACCTTTGAATCCAGAAGAGTCGTGGAACTATGTCTTCCCTGGACCCACATAAATGTGTGTTTTCGCCAGAACACATGCGCACGTGTCTTCATATATGAGTACTGCAGAAACTTTGTTGTTCAGTCATTTTTCAGTCATGTTGGACTCTTTGTGACCCCATTTGGGGTTTTCTTGGCAAAGATACTGGAGTGGTTTGCCATTTCCTTCTCCAGCTCATTTTACAGATGAGGAAACTGAGGCAAACCAGGTGAAGTAACTTGCCCAGGGTAACACAGCTAGTAAGTGTCTGAGGCCAGATTTAAACTCACAGAGATGAGTCTTCCTGACTCCAGGCCCAGTGCTCTGTCCACTGCACCGACTAGCTGCCCAGGGCCCCCTAGCTGGCTAGCAGAAGCTCTATGGGGGCTTAGCTAAGATCCCTGCCAAACTTCTGCCTGGCACTCATCCTGTGGATCTTTTATCTCTTTCAGGGTCTCTTGGCTACCTGTGCAGGGTTCTGGGGTACTCAAAGCCGCTGGATCCCTTCGTGTTAGCCTGTTTATCCCAGGGGATCCCAGGGAGTTGGGTCTCTCCCAAGCCAAGCTTCTACTCCAGAGAAGCTGCCTCAGAGCCTGGTCATGGCTATGCTCCTGACCCCACAGGAACCAGTCAGTCTTCTGAGAGTGAAGGTGGAAGAAGGTATTCCTGGGCATCCAGAATTCTTCCTGGGAGGAAACAGATCTGACCCTGGGCCCTCTGGGCAGTGTTTCAGAGCAGGACTCCGAGATGCATGTGAAAGAGCAGAGGCACCTATATCTGCAGTACCTGTGAGGATGGGCATCTGGGCGAAGGCCGCACAGCGTCCAGACCACAGTGAGTGCACTAGACTCTGGTGCCTGGGAGCATCTGGGAAGTGAGAGCTACTGGGAGGAGGGCTGGATGAGTGGGACACACAGCTGAGGAGGGAAAGGGCCTGGGCTCCATGACCCGAGCCCTAAGCATTTGTTAAAGCCCCTCCCCACCCCAGGAACTTACATTCTACCGGGGGAAGACGAACATGATATGTAAAACAGACACAAGGTATATTGGGGCTGGGGGGACAAAAGACCTCATAAGGGGCGCTATGATGCTTGGGCTAAGACTTGAAGGAAACAATCAGTAAACATTTGTTAAGCACCTACTATGTGCCAGGCACTGGACTAAGTGCTGGGGAT
>NW_020950600.1:2651143-2685724 GCF_900497805.2 Vombatus ursinus | reverse complement strand
AATGTTAGCTATTATTACTCATCACCCACTATGTGCCAGGCACTGTGCTAATCACTGAGGATACAAAGAAGGGCAAAAGATAGACCCTGCCCTCAAGGAGCTCACAGGCCAATGGGGGAGACAACATGCAAACAAATATGTAGAAGGCAAGGCATAGACAGGATAAACAATAATTAACAGAATTAAGAGGAGTGGGGAAAGGCTTCCAGTACAAGATGGGATTTTAGTTGGGACTTAAAGGAAGTCAGTAGGCGGAGTTGGAGAGGGAGAACATTCCAGGCCTGGGGACATCCCAGGTCAGTGGGCTGGTGAATGGGCCAGTGTCCCCACCCACTTGGAAACCTCATCCACCAAAGGCTTTTTTTTTTTTTTGCTGGGCTGGCTTTAAATCCTATTTGGCCCTCGGTGTGTCTGTGATTTCATTTTGTTCTTCTGGGAGTTCTGTGAAACAGAGAAGGTAGATGTTATGATCCCTTTTTTCCTTTCTTTCTTTCTTTCTTTCTTACTTTCTTTCTTAATGAGGAAACAGCAGCTACAAAGTGAATTTCACAAGATCACATGAGTTAATGTTATATCCAGGCAAAGAATCCAGGCCACTTGATTCCTTGACCTGAGTTTCTCCGTTGGGCCACCCAGCCTCTCTGATAACAAAGGTCATGTCTTATGGAAGTTATTTCTCCAGAGGACTCCGAAAATGGGTTCCTTCCACATCCTTTGAGTGAGGAAGGTGAAAAGTTTGGTTTCCTTGTTAAAGGAGATCTTCCTGATTTTTCCTTTGGCCACGACACACAGCCCTAGTCCCTTTTCCAGATTCATTTCCAACATTCAGCAAACATTTAAGTGTCAGTCATGAGATCCTACGGAGAGTCCAGAAAGAAAAGTAGAAAACAGGGACAGGAATACCAACCTGAAGGGATCTGTTAACAAGTGACGGATTTCCTTCTGTTGCCTGAAGACAAAGCTGTAGCTGTCCCCCTTTCCAGGCTGACCCTTCCTCATTCCTTCGGGCATCTCCAAAGGCAAACGTTTCAAGCCTTGTACCATCCAGGTGGTTACCATCCCCTGGAGGTGTTCCATTTGGCTGATAGCTTTCTTTTTTGGTCTTATTTTTATTGATATCTTTGGTTTTTAATCACTTTCACTTCCAAATATATCTCTCCCCCTCCCCAGTGAGCCATCCCTTGTAGCAAAGACTTTTTAAAAAGAGAGAAAGAAGGTGTTCAACAAACTTGACCAACACAGCAGCTGGGTCTGACAACAGCGCGTGCAGTATTTCTCACCCATGGTCCCCTACCTCTGCAGTTAGGGAGAGGAGGGCATTTCTGAGCCTTTCTCCACGGCCACCCTTGGTCGTTCGAATTACTCAGCATTCTGTTTTGGACTGTTGTACTTTACATCAGGGAGGAGTTTTTTAGGTGCGCTACTCATTGTGCATTGTTTTCTTGGTTCTGCTGCCTTTACTTTGTATCAGTTCATGCGGGTCTTAACGCGCTTCCCTGAATTCTTCACGTTCCTCATTTCTTACAGTACAGAAGTATATTGCATCAGTCAGTGTCATTCTTATGACTTGGTACCTAGAACTGTGTTCCATTCTTTAAAACAAATTATTACTCGCTTTTGTTGTTACCGCACAGACAGACCTGAAGACATGCCCTCCTCTCCCCAACCCCTTGCTTTCTTCCCAACCCCAAGCCTTCTCTGGTAGCAGAAAAACAGTGCACCAAAGCCAGCCCTCACAGCGACTGCCCGTGACATTGGGTCTACAGCCCTTGAGATTTGATCTGAGCAGCGTGGGGGACAGCCAGCCTGCTCCTTCCCATCTGCTCGTCCCTAACCTGGGTTTAATGCAGTGGCATGTTCAGATCGCCAGCCTGTGGGGGCAGAGTTACTAATTCATCCTCTGTGGGCTAGACTACGCTCTGTCCCTCAGTCTGCTGTGATTGCCAGGGCACACGGCGTCCTGCCAAGGTGGGGAGCAGGAGTAGAGGGGAGCCCAGAGCAGGTTGTAGGCTCCAGGAGGGCAGGGGCTCCATAGCACCAACACCTCCCACTGTGTCCTGCACAGGGCGGAATGATGGTTGTCAGACCCAGTGCTTGTGCCGCCATGATCATGTCTCTCACGGCGTCTTCTCTCCTAGATTTTCCTTTCCAGGGCTCTGCTCTTCATTGGGAGGGAATCCCAGAAGAAGAAGAAGAAAGGCCTCTGACAGCTGGATCCCAGGTGAGTCAGGGTTTCTTCCCTGTCCCCAGGTGGTGGCCACATGTCTGTCCACTCTCCCGAATGAAGCCTCTCTTCCCAGCCAGATTCAGGACCCTGAGCCCCTGGTAGATGGCAGGCTCCATGGGGAGGTCTCCTCGTTTGCCTCATGTCCTTCCTCATGCCCTTTCTCTTCTTTCTGCCCATTCATCCTTCACTCGTTCATCCTGCAGATACTTCCATGACCACTGTCTGTGCGCCATTCCTGCTCTCAGGGAGCAGGATTCTCATTGAAGAGGCAGGAAGGCAGGCAGGATCCCCTCAGATAATGACCAGGGGCTTGTGGATAAGTGCCAAGGTGATCACGTGAATGAAGGGTGTGGCTGAGAAGCAGGAGGCTTGTGTTGGGGGCCAGTGAAGAGAAGGTGGAATCCAGAACCAGACCAGTCTGGAGAGATCTCAGAAGGCTGGACATTGTCCTTGAGGCATGGAGGGTCCTCTGAAGGTTTTTAAACTCCGTGAAAGCAGGATCTTAGGAGGAGCTGGTGACTGAGAGAGTGTGCTGCTGGATTACTCGAACCCTTGACAGCCAAGCAGATGTTGCAATGGTGTAGTGGAAGGCAGATTATCCCACCTGGGGCTCAGTTTCATGGCTAGTTCTTTACTCTGGTTGTAATTCCCTCTTATTGACCTTTGTTCTGCCCTTCAGAGCTACAGAGAAGTGGGCCTCTTCTGTTCTGTCATCATGCCTAGTGTAGGCCATTGGGGAAAGAGGACGAGGTCAGTTCTGGACAGGGAACGTGGGCCTGGAACATGAGGGAGAGGTCCCAAGCTCAGAGTGAAGCGGCCAGAACCAGAGAGGTGTGTTTGCCAGCCTTCTATGAGGCTGTGTGAACTTCCTAGGGGTAGACGCTACCCTAGGAGGAAGCCTCCTTTGGGGAGGCAAGAGGTGCCCATGAGGAGAACCAGAGCAGACCTGTGTCCCACACACCTAGGAAGAGAGCATTCCAAGAGGCATTATTTGGTGCCCTTTAGGGTGGAGGGGGAACAGAGACTAATAAAATTAGTCCTTTAATTTGACCACAACAAGTGGGTTAGTAGGGACTGGGTGCCAGGGCATAGTCTCACTGAAAGAGTCTTAGAGAAAGGGAGAGAAAACATTTCTATTTAAAGTGGGGAGAGGGCTGTCACCACAGTGAGCTTCCTTATCAAACATAGGAGAAGGGGCTCCTGATGGTCTATCTTCTAGGCCTAAAAGACTTTGACAAAACCCCCCCCAAGAGCGACATCACAAAGTTTCCCACTGCCAACATCTCCCTGATGGTCCAGGGATTACCAAATCATTCTTTGGGACAGGAGCCTCATGGGACTTCTCCCCTTGGAACTCTCAGCACATCCAATATCATTCTGTCTGGGAGATCACATCAGATTTGGGAAAAAGAGACTATTCATGGGGAAAGGTGAAACTCTGTTCTGAGAGTAGAGAGCCTTCACAGACCCTCGTCCTTGAGGCCAGGAAAGAAAAATGTTCCCAGATTATGGGGCTCGGGATGCTAGGAGTGCTAAGAAGAAAGGGTGTGGTGGTGTCTGAAGGGGGTTTCTGGACTGTGTTCCAGGGAAGGGTAGTACGTGTAACAGTGCTAAGAAGAAAGGGTATGGTGGTGTCTGAAGGGGATTTCTGGACTGTGTTCCCAGGAAGGGTAGTACGTGTAACAGGCCAGGGAATGTCTTTGGGCCTAGAAAGATGATTGGCTCTTGGGCAGAGGGATCCCACATTAGGGATTTCTGTGACAGTCCTGTGGAGATCCCAGGGTTGTGGAGGGTCCACACGCGTGACTGAGCACTGAGTCCAGGTGTCAGACTCAGCTGCCCCCAGGAGTGGGCTGGTTGGGAAAAGAGCCGAGGCACTAAATGTGGAGTAGGAAGGATGACCAGTAAGGGGGATGTGGTTGGGGAGTGGGGCTCCGGGTCCAAGATTCAGAAGAACAGCAATAGCTAAGATTGCTAGACTTTGCCTTTCCGTGTGTCGGCCTCAAACTGGCCCATTTTACAGGGGAGGTAAGTGAGGCCCTGAGCCAACGGCCCGTGCTCACCCAGCTAGAAAGTGTAGCAGGTAGGATTTGCACCCAGGTCTTCCAGACTGCCATTCGCTGTGCTGGTTCTCCTCCCCTCCTTGGCGTCCACAGCTTAGAGCAGGCAAGGAGGCTCCTGCACAAAGTCCCCATCTCCACTCTGTGGCGCTTAGTTTTTGTTTAAAGGATGTAATAGATTCAGCGCATGACTTTCAAGGCTGTCCGGTTTCTTTGCCTTGCCTCGCTGCCTTCCTTCTACACATCGAGAAAACGCTTCAATGGCGCTCTTTCCTTTTTCTTTCTTTTTTTTTGACAATTCTGCCACTCTCCGCTGTTCCCCCCATAAATCCCTCCCCCCACTCAGAGGAACAGAGCCCCGTACCGGGTGGACGTGCTCAAGAACGGGATCCGGTCTGGGCTGTACCTGAAGAACTGTGTCCTGTTCGGCATGTTCTCGTGTCCACTGCCTCGCTCTCGGCTCCCTGAGGTTTGTGTGAGGCAGAGTGAGGGTTTGGTGTCAATGATGGCCTTGACCAAGAGTCTCAGAGATCCAAGAAGTGTGTCGTTAGGACGTTCCGGGGGCCATCGGCAGGGATGCTGGCGTGCATGAGGATGACAGGGTGGGCAGAGGCAGCCAGGAGCCAGGCACAGGGCTGCTGAGGCTGTGGCTGGTGAGCAGGGGTCTGACAAGGGCAGGATGGGATGATTCAAGGGGGGGTAGTTCAGATGGAGGACCCTGATTAAAAATGAGAGGAGCTGGAGACTGGGAAATTGCCCCATGCCCTGGTTGGGGGGGCTGAGCACCAAGGGGCTAATCTTCCTGATCTCCCTGAGAAGCCAGGGCAGAGGAGAAGGCGGGGCCTTCTCCAGAATCAGCATCCGCAGCTAGGGGCAGGGGAGTCTAGGGAGAGGTTATGGAGAGCTTTAACGTTCAGAAAACACCATCCAGCCGCTCTGCGAAGGGGGTGCTATAATTACCCTTACTTCCAAGACTGAGGCCCAGAGCGTACGGGACTTGGTCACCCGGCTAATGGGCAGGGGAAGGTAGGATTGGAACCCAAGATTTTCTGATACCAAGTTCCTGCCTCCTCTCCACTGCACCCCCTCTGCCTTGTGAAGGTGCAGAGATGTAGGGAAGAGGTAAGAAAAAGATTCAGCAAAAAGGGAAGTCTGCCCAACAAGGATGAGGTTTTCTCTAGGCCACATTGAAAGGGGTGGGGGGATAGGGAGGAAGCTTAGGCCCTGAGATGTGAGGAGTGTGGGGGCGCACGGTGGTACAGGTGAGTGACCACGGCGGACTGTGGTCCTCCGCTAGGCTATATTAAACGTGACTGTGCCCAAAAATCCTTGCCAGGTTTTCTCCTGACCTTGGTTCCCTCCCACAGCAGGGAATCAGGCCCATGAGAGGTCCCCAGGCTGTCTGGCCACTCCAGGGGGGTCCTTCACATCTCTAGTCCAGCCTTAGGCTTCTCCCGCTGCATCCCTCTGAGGAAGGAGCTCCCTCCAAAGCCAGCACTGCCCCCTTCATGGACAACAGCCTTTTCTCAGTCCTCATCCTCAGTGACCTGCCTGCACGGTCCCCCAAATCTTGCTCAGTTCTGTCACTGTTGCCCTCATGTTACCCTCCATAGTCTACTCACACAGCTTCTGCCCTAGAACAGACCCTCATCACTTCCCATCTAGACTGTTGCAGCCTCCTGTCTGGGCTCCCAGACTCCAGCCTCCCCATGGCTGCCAAAGGGATTTCCTAGATGTGGTCCCCCCAACACCCACACAGGCACTAGAGGAATTCCAGTGGCTCCCTGTTCCTTCCAGGGTCAGACCTTAAGCCCTCCACTTGACATTTAAAGCTATTCAAAAGCCAGTCCCATCTCATCTTTCCAGTCCCCTCTCCTCTCCTTTCTCTCTCCTGTTCTCTCTCTCTCTGTCTCTCTCTTTCCCCCCTCCCTCCTCCCCATCTCCCCCTTCACAGTCCTTTTCAATGCTTTAATTTACTCTTTGTGCCCTCTTAATGTGGACATGCCCCTAGGTTTTCTCCTTTAAATTGTTTTCAATCAATTCATCTTTGTAAATCTCTTACCTGGTGAGCTCATCCACTCCCATGGATTTGATTTTTCTCTTTATTTTGATGACTACCAGTTCTACAAACCCAGATTTGAAGAACTCCAAATTCTTCAAATGTCAGTCTCTCCCCTGAGTTCATTTCCCTGTTCATTTCCAACCAACACTTCCAGTTTGACTTGTCCAGAACTGAACTTACAATTTTTGCCCTTAAACTTTCCCCTCCTGGTTTCTCATTCTCTTGATGGCACCCCACCCTCCCGATTGGGAGAGTCTGAAGTCACAGAGTATCGTGCACTCTCCTTCCTCCCACCTTCCACATCCTTTTAATGCTCTCTCCATATCATCTCCCAAATCCATCTCCTCCTCTCCATATACATCTTGCCATCATCTTAGTTCAGGCCCATTTCATCTCCAGCTTGAACTATGGCAACAGATTCCATATTGGCCTCCCCCTATTCCTTCCTTCAACTACTAAATTCACCTTTTTTAAAATTCTAAACCTAACATCTTCAAAAATTAGTATTTCCATACACCCAAAAAGAAAATTACATATGAAAACATGGATATCCATTATATGCCACTGGTCTTATAATGAATTCCACTTGTTACTTTCAAAACTGTCCTGCTTGTCTGTGCTCCTTTCTGAACTTCCTTCAGTCTCTTTTATGCGTTTTAAAGGGTTTTTTTAGTTGAGGGGGGAGGTGCCATCATTATTAGTGTTCCTCCTTCACACCCCAAACCCACTCCGGGGGGAAAATATTTCCTAAGAAATAAGCATAGTCAAATTTCCAAAAATGTATGACCTGAACCTTAAGTCTATCATCCCCTCTCCCTCAGGAGATGGGTAACGTGCTCCGTGATGGGTTCTGCAGAGACACCCCTGGTTATTACGTTGGTTGAAGTTCTCAGGTCTTTCCAAGGTGTTTTTCTTGGTAATGTTGGCCTCCTGTGAATTGTTCTCCTGGCTCTGGTCACTTCTGTCTGTATCACATACTGCCCAGGATTCTCTGCGATCATCTCTTTCATCATTTCTTATTATAGCGCACTAATATTATGGTACATTTGTAGATTGCAATCTGGGCCTCCTCCTTAAACTCTAATCCTTTTCTTTCCTTCTTAAAAAGTACTAAATAAATGCTAAATCCTCCCCCTCCCCCCTTTCCAAATTAGGAAATTTGTTGAGCCTCGGACCTATCTCATGCTGCTTACCTTCATCCCATCCCCATCTGTTTCCCCGTCAATCAGTAAACATAAAAATAAAGTGCCTGCTATGAGCCAGGCACTGTGCTAAGCACTGGGGATGCAAAAAAGAGGCAAAGGACAGTCCCTGTACTCAAGGACCTCACACCTTAATGGAGGAGACAGCAAGCAAAAATTATGTACAATCGATAGCTAGAAAAAATAGGAAATGGTTAACAGAGGCAAGGCACTGGAATTAAGGGGAAGGCTTCCTGTAGAAGGTGGGGTTTTAGTTGGGACTTGAAGGAAGGGTCAGGAGTCAGAGCAGAGGTGGGAGAGCATTCCAGGCCTGGGGGATAGCCAGAAAAAATGCCCAGAGCCAAGAGAAGGGGGGTTACAAGAGAAGCCAGGTCACTAGATCAAAGAGTAAGTGTGGGGGAGTAAGGTATAATGAGTCTGGGAAGGTAGGAGATGGCAGGTGATGAAGGGCTTTGAATGCCAAACAGAGCACTTTGTATATGCTCTTGAAGGCAGTAGGGAAACCCCACTGGAGTTTATTGAGCAGGATGGTGATGTGGTTGGACCTGCCCTTTCAGGAAAATCACATTAGTAGCTGAATGCAGGATGGATTGGAATGGGGAGTGGACCTGAGGCAGACAGACCCCACCCCCAGCAGCGATTGCAGCAGTCAGGGCATGAGGTGATGAGGTTCTGGACCAGAGTGGGAGCAGTGTCAGAGGAGAGAAGGGGGCATAGTGGGGAGATGCCACAAAGGTGAAATCAACAGGCCTTGGCAATGGCTTGGATATGGGGGTTGAGAGGTAGTGAGGAGTTGAGGATGACTCCTACGTTGAGAACCTGGAGGACTGGGAGGATAGTGGTGCCTCAACAGTAACAAGGAAGGTAGGAGGGAAGGAGGGTTTGGGGGAAAGATCATGAGATCTGTCTTGGAGAGCATGAGTTTCAGATGTCTACTGGACATCCACATCAAGATGTCTGAAAGTCAGTTGGAGATGCAAGATGGGGGTCAGCAGAGAATTTGGGGCAAGGAAGGTAGATTTGAGAATTGTCAGCATAGAGACAGATGGTCACTAAATCCATGGGAGCTGATGAGATCCCCAAGTGAAGTCGTGTGGAGGGAGAAGAGAAGAGGGCCCAGGACAGAACCCTGAGGGACACCTTGGTTACAGGGTACATGACCTGTGTGAAGATCCAGCAGAGGAAACAGAGAGGTTGCTGTCAGAGAGGTAAGAGGAGAGCCAGGAGAGAGTGGAGGCCACTCATCCCTTCCCCATTTGTTCCCCCGTTGAATTGGATGTACTGTATTTCTCCATCAAAGTGTTCGTGTGTGTTCAACCCTCCTTTGTCCCTTTCAGATAAGAACGCTCCCCTACCTCTCACTCTGTGTTCCGTACTCTTCTTCTTACCCACCCAGATTATACGGCAAGTTCCACCCTCTCCTTCCTCCTTTCTACGTTAGCATATTCCTTCCACCCTCCCTCCTCTTTCCTCTCTTAAAACCCTCAGAACAGAACCAATCGACTCCCAGATCTTGTTTTCTCCTATTTCGCTTCCTCCGTACTCTGAAGGGACACTTATTTCCTCTCCCTCTATTAGAATGTTAGTGCTACATTATCATCCACGTTGTTCATACAAATTTACCTTTCTCTTGATTGTTTGCAGCCGAAAAGACCCATTCATCTCTTGGCCTTTCATCAGGAATGTTTGAAAATTCTCTGTTTCATTAAAGATCCATTTTCCCCCCTATAGTATTATACTCAGCTTTGCAAGGCAATCTACTCTTGGTTCTAAGGCTCTGTCTTTTGCCTTTTGAAATATTATATGCCAACATCGTTGGTAGTTTATAATAGAATCCATCAATGGATTCTTCCTATCTTCACTTTGCACTTGGATTTCAATAGACCTGAACAGCTTTTATTTATGAGTTCTTGAAATATAATGTCCACGCTTTTTTTTTAATCATAGTTTTCAAGGAGTCCAGTGATTCTTAAATTCTCTCTGCCTGACTCATTTTCCAGGTCAGTTGTTTTTGACATCAGATATCTTTACGTTTTCTTCTATTTCTCCAGTCTTTTGGTTTTATTCTAATGTTTCTTGCTGTCTCGTGGAGTCATTAATTTCTGTTTGATCTACTCTGGTTTTCAAGAATTCCATTTCTTGAGTAAGAACTATCCTAATAGCTCATTCTAAACTATTCTAATTCTCTCTTCCAAGATTTTTATTTCATTTTTTTTGCCTTTTGCTTTATTTCTTCCAAGTATTTACGTAGTCCTTATGGGAAATCTATTTTTATTTCCTTTGAGTCCCTTCTTACAGTTACTTTCTCCTAAGCTAGATTTCTGGGCATCTTTGATTTTTTAAAGAATTTTTTCTACTTACTGGTATCACATTGGGTTTATTCATCTCTCTAACTTTGGTTCCTGAATTGGGTCTTTGTGCCTGGGCCAGGCCCCACCCCTTGCAGTACCTTTTGAATGGAGTTGTTGTCTGTAGGAGACCTCAGCCTAGAATACCTGGGTGCTTAAACTGACCTCTACCTCCTGGGGTATGGTGCCCCTGCATCTTTGAGGTTTAAAGCACTCAGTCCTCCGGGGCCTTTGGGGTGTCTCCGGACGGAGCACCCCAATCACACGGGCTGTCCGTGACACTCCCTAGGGCTGCCAAGGAAACCTAACCACTCGCAGGCTCTTGGGAGGAGCCTTGCTGCCTGCAGACACAGACTCGAAGACTGCCCATTTCTCTGGCCAGTCTCCGGCCTGTGGGAGACTGCAGATGTGCTTGCTTACCTTGGCCCTGGCTTTGTTGGCAGACTCCTTTCCAACTGCCCGTGGGATTCTGCATGACTTTTTGTGCAATTCTGGGGCGGACGTGGCTACATTTGCTCGAGTTTCTCATTATTATTCTAGTTTCTTGGTTATTATTCGATTTGGAGTGAATTTTAGATTTTTGCAGAAGCGGGTGTTTGGGAACTGAGGATCTGCTTCCATTCAGGCAGCAATCTTGGCTGGCCATCTTCATCTTCCTGATGCCAGTTTTCCAGAACTCATACTTTTGTGCAGACTGTCTCCCACGTCTGGAAAGAACTCTGTTTATCTCTGCCCTTTGAAATCCTGTCCCTTTCAGGTCTGTGTTGACTGCTCCCTTCTCTGGGAAACATTTCCTGATTCTGTCTGGACTCCCCCTTTGCCAGTGAGCCCCCAGTAGACTGTTAGCTTCTCAAAGGCCGAGATTATATCATTTTTTTGAGCTTATATCATTTTTCAGTGTTGCCATCTTGTACCATTGAGGCACACTGAGCACCCAGTTCACCAAAATACCAAATCCTTTTCATAGCTCCTGTTAATTAACCATTTTTGCTTTTGTTGTTGTTTAATCATTTCCATCGTGTCCAACTCTTGGTGGCCCTTTCTGGGGTTTTCTTAAGCAAAGATGCTGGAGTGGTTTGCCATTTCCTTCTCCAGCTCATTTTATAAATGAGGAAACTGAGGCAAACAGGGTTCAGTGACTTGCCTAGGGTCTCACCTAGCTCGTAAGTGTTTGAGGCCGGATTTGAACTCAGGTGTTCCTAACTTCAGGCCCTGTACTCTATCCACTGCACCACCTAACTGCCCATTGCTTCTCTTCTACTTAGGAAGTGGATTTTTAAAAACCCAAGCCTGAGACTTGACATTTCTCCCTGTTAGTCACAGTGTGTATCGTTCCTTTGGCTCTGCTTTCTTTCTTTCTGAATCACTTCATACATGTCTTCCCGTGTATCTGTGGGGTCTTCATAGTCATCCTTCTTTGTGGTACAGGAATCAAAGAAGGAGCCTAAAGGCCCATTTAATCCAATCGCCCCCCATTTTACAGTTAAGGAAACTGAGGCTCAGCAGGTTTTGATAACTGCCCAAGGTCACACCAGTAGTAGGATTTGAGCCCAGGTCCGCTCCCGCTGGAGTCAGTGCCCTTTCCACCACACCACAGCCTCCCTATGTTTTATTATACTCATCCCACAGTTTGGGCCACCATTCCCCCATTGGGCTTGTAGTGTGTTTGCTGTGAATAATTTTGTGCAGATTGGTGTTTTCTTGCTATCAATAGCTTCCTTGGGGTTTCAGCCTTGTCATAGGGCATGAATAGTTTTGACATTTTTCTTGCATAACCCCTAATTGCTTTCCAGAGTGGTCAGGCTCGCTGGGTTGCGACTTCGCCGAGGTGAATTAGCACACTTGCTCCTATGCTTTTCCTCCCCGCTGAATAGACGTCTGTCTTGTCGGCCTCGTCCCGTCCTAGCTATGGCTGTGGAGCAGGTGGGAGGTCGCTTCGTCCCCGACAGTGAAGGCGGCAGGGAGGGGGAGGGTGGGCAGCATAAGCAGGAATGTCTTTGGTATTTCAGGAATCAATGGCATTCCAGGATGTGGCTGTGGACTTCACCCAGGAGGAGTGGGGGTACCTAGACCCTGCTCAGAGGGACCTTTACAGGGAGGTGATGCTGGAGAATTACAGGAACCTGGTCTTCTTGGGTAAGGATAGCTTTCCTCCGGGTTGCAGAACCCCTCAGTCTGCCAGGGTATCCGCTTTGAGTGTTGAGACTCCTGGGGCCTGTTGAGAGTCCAGCCAGGTTTGGTCTGAGGGTTTGGGGAATAGACACTCCTAACCCTGCCACAGCCTGAGAGGGGGGGTTTCTGCTTCCCATTGCTGGGAGGATGGTTGGAAGTGCCTGCTTTACTGGGCTTCATCCTTCTCTGCTCCCTGTGCCAGGGGGCAGGCAGGGCCTCATCCTGTGTGGACGTGGGGTCTTGTTCTTTTCCTCCCACCATTCTTCTGGGCCTCTATCAATCCCCGGGGGGGCACACTCAGATCCCTCAGAGCTTTCTTAGGCTCCTTCAGGCTTTCTGCCTCGTCCTTTGACTCCTGAAAACTAGGCTGGGCCGATGAACTCTGGGATTGCTCTAGTTTGGGTCAGCACAGATGGGAGCTGCCCTCCTGGTGGCTGTTAGGCCAGACGCCCTTCTCATACCTTCCCAGGGTTTTTCAAAACTGGTCCCCGGAAGCCGTGGAAGCACATTTTCTGATGTAGAAGGGGCCACGGCTTCTCAGCCAACCTTCCCACTCAAAGGCGGGTGCACATAGTAGGGCCCTTGCTAGGCTTGCTGTTCCTCCATCTCAGCTGGAGGCTTTTAGACTCCGCCTGTCAGGATGTCAGGGAGGGGAAGCTTCCTCTGCTTCCCTCTGACTCATCCCACTGGCAGGGTTTTAGCCAGGGGCCTTTCCTCATCCCCTAGCTTTGGCCTGGGGCTCCCGTCACTCACCAAGCAGTGATTCTGAGGGCCTCCATGCCTACTATTGTCTAGCTGCTTTCACCTCTCTAGATCAGGCTTCCCTCCCAGCAGCCAGGACTGACCTCTTCCTTATCTCTTTCTTAATTGGGAGAAAACACAGTCACCTATTCTTCTAGGAGGACAGCTACTCCACTTCTGTGCCTCCCTACAGGACCTGGGCACTGCCCTCCAAGCTGGGAGGTCCCTTCTTAACAACACATCCCCCGGGTCCCTGACCTCCCCTCCCAGGCCCTAGCATTCAGGTTTTGAGAGGTAACATCTTAGCGACTTTTTATACCCCCTTCTGCTATTAATGTCCTTCTTTCTTACCCCTACCCCTCCATCTTCCCCCTAGAAATAGATTCCTTTCTCCAAAAGGGAGGGCCGTCTTCTCTTGCTGAGGACAGACCCTCCCTCTTGTAGTAACCCTTTCTGTACGGATTTCTCTCTCTCATTTCCCCCATCTCCAGAGGGCTTCTGCTTCCTCAAAGGAGGTGAGTTGGTCCTTTCCCGGCTGATTAAGTGAACCGCTTCCACACGTTCACATGGCCTATCGGTGCCCGGCCTGTGCTAGAGCCTTCTGAGCTCGTGTTGGTTTGATCAGACACAGCCGGACACACTGTGTCCGACTCCAGCGTGGACCGTAGTGTGCGTAGCATATATGATTCTAGCACAGTGATGCCATTTTGGTCCTCTTCAGAAACAAAGGACAACGGCCAGGTGAACTAATTCATTTCCTGACCAGATGTTCACTGCCAGTGAAGGTTTTCTCCCCTAAGAAGGCGTTCTCTTGCAGGGATGCCCGTAGGTCAGACCAGAGAGGACACCCCCTTTTTTCTTCACCATGGAAGCTCCCGAGATGTTAGGGAACCCTTGAGGATGGGGTTGTTTTTGAGGGCTCCCTTACACGTGGACACCTCTCTACGTAGGCCTCCACCTGCCCCTGGCCCGTCCTCCTTCCCTCTCCCAGAGATGTCCTCTACCAAGCGCCACTAAAGCTGGTGAGTGGTATAAGTGTCAATCCTCTGTCCCCTTATCAGGGCGGGGCAGTGGAAAGTATCACATCTGGAGTCAGGACCTGAGTGGGAATCATCTCCCCCTTGCTTCCTGTGCCATTATGGGCAAATCCTGCCAACTTTCTGGGTCTCTGTTTCTTCGTCTGTAAAATGAGAGGGTTGGATGAGATAACTTCTAAGGTCCTTTCTGCCTCTCACTCTGTGACGCCAAGATCCATGGGCATACCATTGGCTGAACCTCTCCTTTGGGCTCCCCCCTGTATTGGGCACAGGGTCCGGGCACCTTCCCTCCCCTGAGCCTCTGGTGTTCTTAACAGAGGGAGTTTAATGCTTCCTAAGCAGCACTGGAAGCCAAGGAAAGAAGAATCCTGCATTCCTGGGGGCCTGGCAGGAGGGGGAATAATCCTTCTAGTGTTATTTCCCCAAGATCTCTTTGCAAATATACCAAAGTCTCCCCCTCATCCTTAGCAAAAAAAAAATATATATATATAGGTCAAGAGCCCCTTTTGTTTTTGGCAACTGACCAGGTAGACTAGAGCTTGCATAAGAGTGTTGCTGCTGGTGGTCGCCATATGTCTGGTGCTAAAGAGTCTGCAAAGTGCTTGTGTGATGCAAACAGACATCTCACAGGCCGCAGTTAAATCCTGAGCCCCAGGAAAGCCAGGGCTCCCAGGGAGGAGAACCAAGCCCACCAAGGTCCAGACAACTCTGGCCCCAAAGGCCCGCCGACAAGCCCCTTTGGGCAACCCTTACTCAGGTGTGATTTATGCCACACCTGTCTCCAAAAACAATTTGCTGCGGCCAGTTATCTTTAAACTTGCATTTAAAACAAAATGAATGAAAAAAAATATTGAGAGCTTACTGCGTACCAGGGAAAGAAGCAGTTTTTATAGGGAGAGACTTGGGCAAATAAGTAGGGGCCTATTACTCACCTCAGCGCTAAGGTCAGCATGCCCCTCAACATAGAGGAAGGGTCTCCTCCCCTCCCTCAGGGACCCTGCCGCTCCTTCTCTTCTTTATCAAAGAATCTCTTCTGGAAAAAAAAAAAAAGCCTTCATCCTGAGGCGGGATGGCCCATAGCTCATTTGAAGAAGTCTAGGTGCAGTGTCCCGAGGGGTCTTGGTGCTCCCCATACTCCCAAGGCATAATCACCTCCTGCATATTGATCAGTGATAGAATCTCACTCTTAGGGGGGAATAAAATCCAGGTTCATTTTTCGACTAATACATTTCATTTTTTTCCGTGGGAGATTTCTCCCCCCGTACTAAAAGCAAGATCATATTTCTATGGGGAGAGGCAGAAAGGTCACCCCTAGTCTCTTGATAGCCAGTGGGTCAGACATGAGCCTGTACTCCTTCTCGCCAGCCCGCAGTGGCATCTCTTTTCCTTGTTACAAGGAAGCTGGTCTTCTTTTCCTCTTCAGAAGACAGAGGCCACAACCTCAGGTACCTGTTTATCAAAGCATCACCTTTCTCCGATGTGGCCTTGTGTAGTCTGCGGTTCATTCTCCAGCCTTCCATCATGCTCTGTTATTTGGCACTAGCCTTGGACTGAGAATCTCAGCTCTTTTGGTCTTAACCAAGCTGCCCGCTGCCCAGTGGTCCGGCTTCTTGAGCCCCTGTTGTATTTAATTGCCAGACACTTTGGGTGAATTTGTTATTCTATAGATGTGTCCTTCCTTCTGCTGCTGAGTTCAAAGCCAGGGACCCTTCCAACCACTTGTTCACCTAATCCTCAAGGGGGTTACAAGACCCAGAGAAGTCCAGGAGGAATAGCGTTTGGCCATTTACATACCCTGTCACTTACTGTGGATGCCCAGATGGACAAAATCCTGTAAGACCTCTGCAGTAGAACAGGAGCATTGTTTACATCCGTAGCTGCCAGAAATGTCAAAGATTTTTTGAAACACGCTTACTGGTAAATAATTGGACTACCTTTTCCTGTGAGCAGGACTTGTAGTTTCCAAACCAGATGTCATCTGCCATTTGGAACAGAGGAAAGAACTGTGGAACCTAGAGGGTGTTGACAAGAGAAGAGTCCCAAGAGATCCCTGTCCAGGTGAGTGAATGTAGCCAGGAAGGAAAGTAGCTACGAGAAGAGCAGTTGGTCAGTTAGGGCCAGTGGCAGCTTGGAAATGCTAATCAGGGACCTCTTCTCAAAATGTCAGAGTCTACCCTTATCTTTGGCCCTTCACAGACACTTCAGGTATCTGGTTAACCTGCTTGTCATTTTTTTAAAAATATCTTGCATTTTGCCTCACCTTTGTTTCTGAATATATCCTTTGCCCGTTTACTGTCTTCTTAATGGGATGCCTACCAGTAGTCCCAGAGTTGTGGTTTCCTGACAATTAGGATTATCCAGAAGATGAGATGGCTGCAAGAGGGAGGGTGGGGTTCCCAGCATCGGCATTTCAAGGGGTGCCTGGTGGCAGCATTAGAAGTCATCAGAGCTCATATCTTGGACCCTTCATAACCGGTCAGATTGGCCTGCTTCTCAGTACCAGCTGTGGGCCCTGTGAGATTGGCCCCTCAGGCCCTGCCACCATCATGAACCACAGCAAAGGTATCTGGCCTGGGGCAGAGTGCTTAATGTCTGAGTCCATAGTTGGCTTGTCCCTTGAATGAATGGATGGACAGGCCTTTAAGCCCTTACTGCCAGGTACCATGCTAAACGCTAAGGATGCAAATACAAAAAATAAAATAATAATAATAATAATAATAATAAAAACCAAAACCACCCCTGCTTTTCAGGGAGGACAGCATGTATAAGGAATGGTGGCCAACCAGGGTTGTTTCCACTGGGGATGTCACAGGGCCAGTGAGGGGAGTCAGTTGGTATCCTTTCCAGTATCGCTAGGATTGGTTTGATTCTTGTTCCCAGAGTTAGAGATGGGTAACGAGGTGGGAGCATGGTGTGAAGATGGCAGGCAGTTCTCTGTTGGACTAATTACGGTGAATGCCCACCAGGCAGAAGCTGGGGTGGAGCAGAGGAGGTCTGCTGGCCCCAGCCCTCCCAGTCTTTAGGCAAAGGCTGAACAATGACTTGTCAGGGGTGGGGTATGAGTTGGACCAGACAGTCCCCTTCCAGCCATGGAAATTCTGTGATTCTTTGTGGGATCTTATTAAATACATGTCCCCTGATTCTTGCTTGGTATCTTAACTCCCCTGCTCCTGAGGTGCTGCTCAGCCAGGGAAGGGTGGGCACCACTGCTCTCACTCACCCCAAGAGATTCCACATGCCTTTGCTCTCAGTTCAGTGTGTAGAGGCCCCAGCATCGGCTTCCCTAGGCTGACCAGTGATACAGAGTGGCCCAGTCCTCTCGGTCTCCTAGACGTGAGGCCCACAAACTACAGCCTAGGGGCCCAATGCAGAGGCCTGGCCACTTGATTTTGTACAACCAGAGAGCTAAGAATGTTTCTAAACATGTTACAGTTGGATTTTAAAATATAAAGTCCCTTCTTAGCTCACAGGCCATACAAAATCAGGTGGCCAGCCAGATTTGGCCCACTCCTGCACTGGAGTAGAACATTTTTCCTTATAGAATCACAAAATGTCAGCATTGGAAAGGAAATCTGAAGCCATCTAATACGCACAATACCTAAAGAGAGGCCGCCACACATACCCACACTCCATATCTGGCCAGTTTATCTAGCCTTTGCTTGACTGACCCAAGTGAGGGGAACCCCACCACTTCCTGGGCAGCCCATAAACTCCTTTGGGGCAAAGACCATGTTGACTTTTTTTAAATGTCTTGCCCTGCAGGCAATAGCAACTTAATAGATTAAGAGTCATTCTGGTGCCATGTGAGTCCGTGGTTTGTGGAGAATGACAAGGTGGCAAATCAGAAAAAGGAGAGCGCTACTCTAACTCACTATTGATTGGAGAAATGCAAATTGAAATAATTCTGAGATACTACCTCATACCTATTAGATTGGCTAGTAGGACAGAAAAGGTAAATGACAAATGTTGGAGGGGATGTGGGGAAAATGAGTCATTAATGCACTGTTGGTGGAGTTGTGAACTGATTCAGCTATTCTGGAGAGTAATTTGGAACTATGGCCAAAGGGCTATAAAACCACGCATACCCTTTGACCTAGCAATACCACTGCTAGGTCTGTATCCCAACGAGATAAAAATCAAAAAGGAAAAGGACCTATATGTACAAAAATATTTATAGCAGCTCTTTTCTGGGAGTAAAGAGTTAGTAACTGAGGGGATGCCCATCAGTTGGGAAATGGCTGAACAAGTTGTGGTATGTGGTTATGATGGAATATTATTGTACTATAAAAAATGATGAGCAGCGGGGCAGCTAGGTGGCGCAGTGTATAGAGCACTGACCCTGGAGTCAGGAGGACCTGAGTTCAAATCCAACCTCAGACACTTACTAGCTAGCTGTGTGACCCTGGGCAAGTCACTTAATCCCCATTGCCTCCAAAATAAATAAAGAAATGATGAGCAGGATGCTCTCAGAAAAACCTGGAAAGACTTGCATGGGCTGATGCAAAGTGAAAAGTACTGTGCTCAAAGTGTAAGATGATCAGCTGTGAATGACTTAGCCAGGGGTGGGGAACCTTTGGGACTTGAGGCCACATGTGGTCCTCAAGTGTGGCCCTTTGACTGAATCCAAACTTCACAGAACAAATCCCCCTAATAAAAGTATTTATTAGCTCTTCTCAGCAATCCAAAGATCCAAGACAGCTCTGAAGGACTTATGATGAAAAATGCTATCCATCCCCAGAGAAAAACTGATGGTGTCTGAATACAGACTGAAGCATACTTTTGTTTTAACTTTATTTTTCTTGAGGTTTTTTTTTCTTATCTATGTTTTCTTTCACAACATGACTATTAATAGATATGTTTTGCATGACTGTACATATATAACCTGCATCAAATTGCTTGCCTTCTCAATGAGGGGAGGTGGGGAGGGAAGAAGAGAGAGAATTTGGAACTCAAAGTTTCAAAAATGAATGTTAAAAATTGTTTTTACATGTAATTGGGGAAAATAAAATACTGGATAAAAGCTTAGAAAAAAAGAAAGAAAAAGAGAGCCCAAAAAATGTGTAGAAGTGGGCAATGTGGGCAGAATAGCAACTAGAGAGTAGCCAGAGTGCGGAAAAACCCAGGTACTGAAGGCATGGCAGGAGGGCAGAAACAAGACCTCGAAACTAAGGAAGCCCCTGCCTTGTACAGAAAGCCCTGTTGGGTAGGGGCAGTTAGGTGGTACAGTGGTTAGATCACTGGTGCTGGAGTCAGGAGGACCTGAGTTCAAATCCAGCCTCAGACCAAACACTTAAGACTTACTAACTCTATGACCCTGGACAAGTAACTTAACCCCAATTGCCTAAAAAAAAAAAAAAGAAAAGAAAGCCCTGTTGGGGCAGGAGGCAATCCCAGAGTGAGGCCAGATGGGGAAAGGAGGCAGTGTGTGTGTTAACTTAATGGAGTAGAGAGTCCAGGAAGGAGAAGTATGTGCCGATGCTGACCTTGGTCTATATGTTCCCTCAGCTTTCCCACCTCCTTCCTCTCTTGAAAGAGCCAACAATCATTCTCTTTTTTTCCTAAGAGTAATTTCTTTTAATTATTTTTTCTATTTTTTAAAGTATAGTTTTATTTATTTCATTAAATATTTCCCGATTACATGTAAAAAATTTTTAATTCATTTTTTAAAATCTTGAGTTCCAAATTCTCTTCCTCCCTCCCTCCCCTTCCCTACTCTTTAAGAAAATAAGCAATATATCGATTATACATTTGAAGTCATGTAAAATATATTTCAATATTAACCATCTAACAATCTTTCTTTAGGCTTATCTCATATACTATATTGGTTCCCTCTACACTTCTGTCCCCTGCTCATTTTTCCTCTTTTGTGCCCTAGTTTTTCCAAGGTTGCCTAATTGCACTGAATGGATTTCAGAGGTGTGAAAAACATACTTCCCCCAGGCATTATTTTCAGTTTTGTTATCCCCTTTCACTGTAGTAGTTTCTTTTCTTTTAGCACAATGAATAAAGTATATATGGTTTTCTTTTTTTTTTTTTTTCCCATTCCTTTCAGGCTCAGAGACCAGGCCTGAGGCCAAGGCATCAACTCCAAAGCAGAGAGTTTCTCAAGAAAGCTCTTTCCAGGGGCTGGTAATGGAAAGACTCTCAAGGAATAGTCCCTTGTACTCAAAGTTTAGGGGACAAAAAGCCAGAGAAAGTGAGGGCAGTTTAAACATAAGGCAGGGAAGTCAAGGAAAACCCTATGAATGCAGTGAATGTGGGAAAGGATTTATTTACTGCTCTGAGCTCATTCGACACTGGAGAATTCATACAGGAGAGAAACCTTATAAATGCAACGAATGTGAGAAAACCTTCAGATACTGCTCGTCCCTCACTCAGCACCAGAAAATTCATATTTTAGAGAAACCCTTTGAATGTAGTAAATGTGGGAAAGCCTTTAGTGATAACTCAACCCTCCTTCGACATCAGAAAATTCATAATGTGGAGAAGACGTACAAATGTAATGAATGCGGGAAGTCCTTCAGCTACTGCTCAGCCTTGATCCGACATCAAAGAATTCATACTGGAGAGAAGCCCTATGAATGCAGCGAATGTGGGAAGACCTTTGGGTACTGCTCATCCCTAATTCAGCATCACAGAATCCATACTATTGAAAAACCCTATAAATGTGATGATTGTGGAAAAGCCTTTACCGATAGCTCAAACCTTCTCCGACATCAGAGAGTTCATAATGTGGAGAAACCTTACAAATGCAATGAGTGTGGGAAGTCCTTCAGTTACTGTTCAGTCTTTATTCGACATCAAAGGATTCACACCGGAGAGAAGCCTTATGAATGTAATGAATGTGGGAAATCCTTTAGCCACAGCACGTGCCTTACCCAACATCAGAGAACTCACACAGGAGAGAAACCTTACGAATGCAGTGAATGTGGGAAAGCCTTCAGCCAGAACTCATCCCTTTATTATCACCAAAGAGCTCATACTGGAGAGAAACCATACAAATGTAATGTATGTGGGAAAGCTTTCAGTTACAATGCCTCCCTCACCCAACATAAGCAAACGCATACTGGGGAGAAGCCCTATGAATGTAGCGAATGTGGAAAAACCTTTAGTCGAAGGACATACCTTACTGAGCATCAGAGGATTCATACTACAGAGAAACTCTTTGAATGCAGTGAATGTGGGAAGTCCTTCAGCCAGAACTCATCTCTTGCTGAACATCAAAGATTTCATACAGGAGAGAAACCCTATGAATGCAATGAATGCGGGAAAGCCTTCAGCCGGAGCACATTCCTTACTCGTCATCAGCAAACTCATAGTGGAGAGAAACCCTATGAGTGTAGTGAATGTGGGAAAGCCTTCAGCCAGAGACAGTCCCTTTATTACCATCAGAGAACTCACACTGGAGAGAAACCGTATGAATGCAATGAATGTGGGAAATCCTTCAGCCGGAGCACATTTCTTACTCAGCATCAGAGAATTCATACTGGCGAGAGACCATATGGTTGTGATGAATGTGGGAGTGCATTCAGTAGGCGTGCAGCCCTCACCAAGCACCAAAATCTTCACTGCAGAGGGTTTCTGCAGTGATCGTGGCCTGGGCTTCATATTGATTTAACATTTTGTTCATATTTACCAGTCAAGATGTCACAGAGTGGGACTCTGGGTCTGTGTAGCCATGGTGGCCTGTGTCCCGGGACCATCTGTGTCCAGTAGTGTGAGGGACTGTTTGATGTTGGCTACTGCCAAGTGGGGGTTGTGGCAAGATGGGGTAGGAACTGGGTATTAGGAAGTAACCGGAGCTCACACTCCCGAGGCAGGGGCTGTGCTAGGCGGAGTTGTGGTGAACTGGGATGGGCTGGATATGGAGAAGTAACCAGAGCTCACGTTCCTGAGGCAGTGGGCAGTGCTATGAAGCTGGGGAAGGAACAGAATACAAGGAAGTAGCCGGAGCACGTGCTCCTGAGGCAGGGGGCTGTGCCACGTGGGAGTGGGACGGCAGAGAATGAGTTCCTTTGTCTAGTCCCCTCCCTAAGTGCAACGTCAACCCCAGACACCTCCTTCCTGTGTCCTTCCTGACTTCCTGGGTCACGTACCTTCCCTTTGTGTAGCACTGACCCCAGACGCCTCCTCCCGGTATCTGGGCCTGACTTCCTAGGTCACGTACTCTCTCTTTGTCTATGCGCTAATCCCAGACGCCTCCTGCATCACTTCCTCTCCCTTGGTGGGCCAAACTCAGACATCCCCTTCTGGCATCTGACCCTACAATCATTGACTAGTAGGTGGGCTGAGGAGGAGGGGCTAAGTAGGTACTTAAGGAACGGGGTCGTGGTCGGAGCACGCTGTCTCTTTGCTCCTGCTGTCTTGCTATGGCCTTCCTGCTTGGCCTTGCTGTGATGGTCTCTGAATAAAGCTCGGGTGTTGGTACCTCCTGGTAGGCTCGTCTCTGTGTGTTTATCCGGGTAGGCTCCGAAGACTGGTAAGTAGTATGACTCTGGCAGCCTGCTCCTTATAGGAGGAGAGTGCACGGCGCGGCCGGCACACAGTAGCCTTTAAGCAGCAGGTCCAAGCCTGGGCCCTGCCCACCCCAGGTAGACAGCAAAGGAGGGCAGAGTCAGGGGGCCCCTGCCCCAGTACAATACAGGTTTCAGGTATAGTTCTACAGGTGGATTACCAGGATAGTGACTCACCCTTCTGATGCTGGACAATATCAAAGACTGTGTCTTCTACATCTCTGTGAAAAGATAGATCCACAAAAGAGTTCATCATCTCAGCTTGGAACGTTTGGACCAAATAGAAATTTCAATGGCCAAGCAAGGGGAATTTGGATTTGACACAGACCAAAAAAAAAAAAAATTAATGTGTCCACGGGAGGTTGCATTTCAGGCAAACAGGGTATATACCAATAAAGTTTTTGATTTTTTAAAGAAAAAATCAAGACTGAGGCAATGTTAGCAAATGATTAAATGTGAAAACATGCTATAAGATATGCCACTTTTGTTGGAGTATTTCTTTTGGAACTATATATTTAAATCATCTATATGTAGTCCTTTAAAAATAAATATCTAAAACCATTTTTTCATCCTTGATTCTGCAATGTTATTTTACATAACAAACTTCCTTTTTATAGAGATCCTCATTGTTAGAGGACATACATATCTGACACAGGTGGCTTTTTTGGAACTGAATATTTGAATCATTGGTTTTCAAACACATTTTGTTTTTCTTTTGTTTGTCCACGTCTCCTTGAATAAAGTACAGGTTTGGTGTTTTTGTTGGGGTTTTTTTTTAGTTTGTTTTGTTTTGTTGGTAAAGTGTACCAGCTGGGAGTTTGAGAAATAGACCTCTTTCCCTAACGTCCAAGTTTGAAAGGACTTTCAGATGCCATCTAGGCCCTCTTGAACCCCTCTCAAGAATCCCCTCTACAAATAGACCAAAAAATGCCCCCCCCCCCCCCCCCCAGCTTGAAGACCTCTAGTGAGAGAACCCACCCCCTCTGGAGGTGAGCCATTTTATTTGGGGATGCCTCTTATTTCAAGAATAGAGTCAGGGTTTCCACCTGTTACATCCAACCCTTCCAATAGAGGAAGACTTCTGTTATATGCCCTGTATATCTAAGCCAGGATGGCTTGGACGGGACACCCTCCAGCATCCTCATTTCGCTGCAATCCTGTCCTGTTTATCAGTGTCCTTTCCAGACCCAAGCCCCTGCGCTCACTCCGAGACGGCCGCCCAAAACGGGGTGCGCAGGGACCCACCCTTGCCTCCCCATCGGGGGCATCGGCGCTTCAGGGAGACCCCAGTGTGGGGTCTCAGGCACCAAGAACTGTAATCTTTACTGAAAGAAATAGCGATGCTCTTTCAGGCAACACGTGGATCAGCCGCTGCTCTCCTCTGTATCACTAGATTTTTTGTAGATTTCACAAAGGGATGCTGATAAAAAGATGGTTCAAGAACAAGTCACGAAGCATCTCCTCTTCAAGGACTACGGGGCGAGCGACTCCCGAACTACACTTCCCAGAATCCTTGTAGATGGGCACATCCGGGTTCCCCTAGTTTGTTCCCAGGGAATCCCGCTCTCCCTGGCCCTGCTAGGACCGCGGAGATCTCTGGGAAAACAAAAATGCGCTGGAGGATTCTGGGACTCGTAGTGCGTCGGTGACTCGCGCAGGCGCAGTGTCGCAGGGGGCAGGGCGGCGGTTGGATTGGGGTGGCGGTTGAGGTTGGGGTGGGGGCTAGGCTGTCCTCTTTGTCTGCTCTGATCGCCAGCGGCTGAAGTGACTTCGGCCTCGGGTGCCCGGCGGGGAGGGAGGTTTCTGCCCCTCCCCTCCTCTGGCCCACCTCACACTCTGACCCTGAACCCCATTCCTGTGGCCGCAGCCGGGCCTGGGGAGGGGGACGAGGAACTGCAACACCCCCTCCCCCATTCATCCCCCTTCTCCTCGTCACCCCCCTCCCCCAACGACCTTTTCCCTTTCCCTCATTCATCCTTCCCCTCCCCAGTTCATCCTTCCTTTCTCTTCCCTAATCCCCCCTCCCCCACTCTCCTCCCTCTCCCCAGTTCTTCCTCCCCCAGCCAATTTTGCCCTCCCCCATCTCTTCCTCCCTCCCCCTCCCCACCTCTCTGTCGCTCCCACCCCTCCAGTCTTCTCACCCACCCACTCAAGCTTCCTCCTCCAAGCACATATGGAAGCCGTGGTGTTTGTGTCTGAGTAGCCACTCGTCTGTCTTTACCTTACAGGTGTTTGCTGTGGAAGAGTGATTCTGAGGAAGAGGGCTGGGTTCAAGGAGCTGCCCAGGCGCCTTCTGATTGTGAGCGAGGGGCTCAGGCTGGAACAGTCGGTGCGTGTGTAATTTTTGGCACAGGCGTGGTCTGTGTTAGGTGAAGTCTTTCTGGTTAAACATGTGCACGTGTCTTTGTGTATGATGGCATAGTTCCTGGAACTCTGTGGATCTCCCAGGAGGTCATTGCCATCTACCTGGCACCCATCTGGGGGGCCCTTTGGATCATGCAGGGTTTCAGCAGGGTTCAGGAGTAGATCTGGACCGAGGCTGCTGGATCCTTCCAGCTGACATCTGATCTGAAGAGCCGAGGCCCTGCCGAGGAACCACGGTGGCTAGCTAGATAGACTGCCCAGCCCTGGGTTGGGTTATGGCCAACCCTCTGACCCTGCAGGTCCCAGCTCCCCCAGAACAAGTTGGGTTCTTGAGCCCAAAGGTGGAGGAAAATGACCCTGGGCCTCAGGGATTCCTCCAAGGAGGGGACCCAGCTGCCCCTGGGACCTCTTACCAGGGCTTCAAGACAAACCCCAGAGATCCACATGAAGGAGCAGAGAATGGATCAGAGCAGTCTTCGACCGTCTTATCTGGGATGATGGGGACCTGCCGGAGGCCACAGCGTCCAGAGCATAAGGATTGGACCCACATTCTTGAGAAGAAAGGTGAGACTGACAGAAGAATCAGGGAGGTGGGTGGGGGTTTGGGGATGCACGTGGGTGAGTAGACGGGGAGGGTTGGTCTTGGGAAGGTAAGGAGAGACCAGAGTGTTGGATTTGGGAAGACCCGGGTTCAGGTCCTGCCTCTAAAGTTCACTTAACCTTTCAGTATCCCACTCTCACCTCCCAGACTACTCTCCAAGACAGGAATCCTTAACCTTCTTTGTGTCCTAGACCCTTTTGGCCACAGTCTGGTGAAGCCTATGGACCTCTTCTCCAAATCAAGGTTTTAAATGCTTAAAGTGAAGTACATAGGATAACAGAGCAAACCAATTATGTTAAAATACAGTTATCAAGATGGTAAAAAAAAAAAAGGAGTTAAGGGCCCCAGACTAAGAGGCCAAGCTCTAAGACTGTAAATTACTGATGAGGTGAAGATCTCCTGCGTGCGGATGAAATCACCGTTCTGGACCGAAACAGAAAAGTGCCTCCCACCTTACCATGTAGTTTTGAGGCTCAAGTGAGATCGTGTATAAGAAGTGTTTTGCAAACTTTAAAAAGACCCCATTGGTGTGGATCATTATTGGAAAGAGTAGGGGAGCCTGGCCTCCTTGCAAATGGTCCTTCCGGAGCCACTGTGGGCAATAATGTACCCTCCCCCCAAAAAAAGCTTTGTTGGGGAGAACATTCTCCAATGTGATGACACCAGGGCAGTGCACAGAGCACTGGTCCCAGAGTCAAGAAGACCCAAGTTCAAATCCACAGTCAGATACTGACTTGCTAGGTGACCTTGAGCAAATCACTTAACCTCTGCCTCAGTTTCCTCCTCTGTAAAATGGAGGTAATCATAATGCCAACCTCCAGGGGTTGTTTCGAGTTTCTCATGGTCTTTGAATTTGACTTTTCACATATCTGTGGTCTTACTTGGTTCGTCTTGGAGTCCTCTGAGGCAAGCAAAGAAGATGTGGTTATCTCTACTTTACAAACAAGAAAACTGAGTAAATGTCATGAAGTTTCAATACCAGGACACATTGGAGACTGGAAAGGAACCTGGGGCTCCTCAGCTTCCTTGCCCCTTCTGTTCCAAGGCCTCCCTCATAATGAGGGTGATCTTTTCACTCAGAAAATTGATTCACATCTTATGAGTTAGGAGGGTGAAGAGATGTTTTTGCCTTCTTAAATATGGAGGAATCCAGCACCCTTCACACCACCAAACAGCCTTGGAGACAGAGTTTCAAATTCTCCCTGTGTGTCCCGACTTCCAGAGGTGACCTCTATTCATTCCCTTGGGAAGACAGAATTATGGATGACGTCCATTACCCTCCTCTCTCATTCTTGGCTCTGGGGGCTCCTGTTGTCAGACCTTAGAAAACCTTAGAAACCAAAGAGGCCCTAGACCCAGGCAGGGATCTCATCAGCCCCGGCCTCTGGTGGGCGGTCAGCTAGCCCCTGCTGGAATACTTCTAGTGATGGGGAGCTCTGTGGATTGTTGGACTGCTCCTTCTGTTGTTGGCTTGCTCTGATCATTGCCCCCACACCTACCTTCCTGTCCCTTCTGTCCTTGGTTCTAATTATGCTGCCTGGGGCCAGACAGAATACCTGTGGCTTCCTCCTTCAGGTAGTCGATGACATCCCTTAGCCTTTCCTTCTCTATACAGTTGAGAATCATGGACATTTAGAGTTGGAAGGACCCTTTTGAGATCATCTAGTCTAACATGCTCTTTTAAGGAAGAGTGTTGGAGATGCATATTGGCCCAGAGTTGGGGCTTTTGGTGGTCATCACTGTTCCTTAGTTCTCGAAACCATTCTTCATAACTACGCTGTGTTTCCTAGACCTTGTCCTTATCCCTGTCCTCTACACAGTCTCTGGTTTGGCAGTGTCTAAGGCTAGACAAAATATTCCAGATCTTTCAACGATGGCAGAGGACACTGGGATTGCTGCCTCTTGGCCAGGATGCCATGTACCAATTATCAGTCACACATTCCATTGCTACATAGTCCCACCTCCCAGTCTACACCGCTGGGGCTATTATTGAGTAAGGCCCATGCAAACTACAGTAAAAAGATGTCTCTGTGATTTTTTTAAATAAACTCTAGAGTTTATTCTTTAGAGTTATTACGCTCAAGAGTCTTGGCATCTACTGCTGTGGAGTTTCTTCTTGGTTCGGGTCCATCATTCCATTCTGTTGGGATCTTAATTCAGCTCACAAATACATTTCCTACTTCTCCCACCTTGGTGTCGGACACACATTTTCCAAGCACGCCTTTTCTGTCTCCATTCAAGGCCATTAATAAGAAACATTGATGAGAAGGGAGCTAAGGGTAGGGCCCTGTTGGGTATATCCCTGAGATTCCAGGTTGACACCAGCTATTAAGCCTCTGGCTTTGGGGATACTGATTCAGTGAGCCACAGATCGGCCCTTTGACTCATCATTCACCCCCCATTTCTACATCTCGTCTGTAAGGTTGTCCTGACACACTTTGTCAGCTGTTGGGCTGAAATACAGACAAGTATTTTAGTCTGTGGCCGGCCCCTTAATTTCCTCGCTCAGTCATCATCTCCAAAAAAGGAAGGTAACGTTAGCTTGTCTTGAATTGTGTTCAGCAAAGCTACTCCTGGCTCCTTATAAATCATGGTTTTGTTTTCTTTGGGCTCATCGTGATCTGCCTCATGATCTGTTCTCTAGTTATGCTGATGATTAAAAGCAAGGTCATCTGTCTTGAGTTCCACTGTCCCTTTCTTGTGCTTTTTTTATTTTTTAAATCAGTCTCCAGTCCCCTGGCTTTTACCTACTTCTTCATTCATTCCTCAAGATTACCAATTGCTCCTAGGAGCCTGTCTACAACTACTTCAAGATCCAGGCAGGGAGTTGTCTGAACTTAGAGGGGCTTCCTGCCATCTTGGACTCAAATTCCTTTTTAATTGTGTGTGTTTTGCATTTTCTCATTTAACCCATTCTTTTTCTCGTAGAAGATCAGAGCAAAAGAGGAATTTATGAATCCTGCTTTCTCCCGTTTGCCTCCTGACGAATAATCTGCCAGACACAGAGGATATCCCTTCCACGATCTTGCCCTGAACACACCTCCAGTGTCTTTTTCATTGTCTCGAGCATTTTCCCCAGGCCTGGGCTCCCATTCTGGTTCACACCCCCAAACATTTAGCTGTAATCATAGCGGATGATTACGTGACCCTTCATGAAGTTTTATTGTCCCATCTCTGTCATTTCTCTTCTGAGTAAGGCAACCCTAGCTGCGCAGAGGACCTCAGACTGAGAGTAGGAAGGCACCTTAGAGGCCCCTCCTTTACACCTGAGTCAGCTAAGATGTAGAGACCCGAAGTGACTCACCCAAGATGCCCGTGGTGTTTTGTGCCTCCCGTTTTTGAGGTTTGAGTACAAGGAAGGGGAGGGAGGACCCTCAGCTCCTCACACTCTAGCAGTTCTCCCAAGGGCTGCCCAGAGAGCAGATCTCCATCACCAGTGTACCTTCAGTCAGTCAACACAGGCATTCCTATGCCAAGCTCTGTGCTAAGTGCTGGAGGGGACAGTGTAAGTGAGGAGTGCTGGCTAAAAGCGAGGCAAACTCTGCCTTCAGGGAGGTTCCATTCTACGTCATTTTGCTTCTGCTATTGCTTGGAGCAGTGGATAGAGTGCCAGTCTTGGAGTCGGGACGACTCATCTTCCTGAGTTCAAATCAAGCCTGACCCTTATTAGCTATGTGACCCTGAGCAGGTCATTTAAGCCTGTGTGCCTCAGTTTCCTCATCTATAAAATGAGGTAGAGAAGGAAATAACAAACCACTCTAGTACCTTTGCCAAGAAAACCAGAAATGGGGTCAGGAAGAGTTGGACATGACTGAAAAATAACTGAACCAATGACGTTGCTTTGATCCATATTGGGAAATTTCCCTTAGCCACCTCAGAGATCTGTTCATCCATAAAGACTTATTAAGCACTTACCATGTACCAAGCACTGTGCTAAGTGTTGTTATATATTGCCACAAAGATGTCACATGCATTTTTGTCCTTTATTGCCCTAACGTGCTCTCCACGGATGTCCCACAGGCATAAAACTTAGACTACAAGTCCATGTGAATGATCACCAAGCACTTGCTGTGTTTGCGGTGGGGGTGGGGTGCACCAGAGAGTCTCTCTGCTATCTCCTTCTGGAGCAGTTGGAGATGTTGATGAGCATGAACAGTATGATTGGTCTTCTTCATGGTCATTTATGTTTCCCCAGCTGTGCTGTCTCAGGATTCACCCTTTCCTACAGAGGGGAACACCGAGGAAGAGAGAATGGCTGCTGGGCGGCCAACAGCTGGCTCTCAGGTGAGGTGGGTTTTTTCTCCACTGTCTGAAATGCCAGCAGGGGCACACACATCTTTTTCTTGTGCCCAAGCTTCTTTGCCCAGACAGTCTTCACTCATGCAGAGACCTGAGCCCTCATCCCTCATCCCTCATCCTTAGGACACAGGGCCTTCTCATTTAATGTTTTTTTCCCCCAATTACATGTAAAAACAATTTTGACATTTTTTTTTTCAAATTTTTAGTTCCAAATTCTCTCCCTCCCTTCCCCCATTGAGAAGGCAAGCAATTTGACACAGGTTATACGTGTGTAGTCATGCAAAACCACGTAAGTCATTCTTCGAAAGAAAACACAGACAGAAAAAAAAAAACCAGAAAGAAAAAGTATCTGATTTGCATTTAGGCTCCACCAGTTCTTTCTCTGGAGATGGACAGCACCTTTCATCATAAGTCCTACAGAATTGTCTTAGATCATTGTATTGCTGAGAATAGCTGTTATTCATAGTAGATCATCATACAATATTGTTGTTACTGTGTACAATGTTTTCCTGGTACTGTTCATTTCACTTTGCATCAGTTCATGTAAGTTCCAAACTTACATTACATTATGATTACATTATGATTACAAACATTACATTAACTTCCAAAGTTAATGCGAGAGACAGGGAACATAGATATAAAATGATGAGAACAATTCCAGAACATAACACCCAGTCAACAAGGACAGAATGCAGTAGTATGAATTGGATACATACACTATTGGAACTTAGAATAAAGGAATGGTCAGAGGAAGGTAGAGATTCATCAAAAGCCCTAGATTTAGAGTCTGGAGTTCTGATGAGAGTGTTTTTCTGAGAGCATCCTGGTCATTTCTTTTTCTTTTTTTCTTTTTTTTTTCTTTTTGGTGAGGCAATCGGGGTTAAGTGACCTGCCCAGGGTCACACAGCTAGTAAGGGTTAAGTGTCTGAGGCTAGATTTGAACTCAGGTCCTCCTGACTCCAAGACCAGAGCTGTATTCACTGTGCCACCTAGCTGCCCTATGGTCATCATTTCTTAAAGCACAATAGTATTCCATCACAATCATATACAAGTTGCTCAGCCATTCCCCAATTAATGGACGTCCCCTCAAATTCCAATTCTTTGCCACCACTAAAAGAACTGCTGTAAATATTTCTGTACACGTAGGTCCTTTTCCTTTTCATTTTTTTATCTTTGGGATACAGACCTAGCAGTGGTGTTGCTTGGTCAAAGGGTATGCGTGGTTTTATAGCCCTTTGGGCACAGTTCCAAATTGCTCTCCAGAATGGTTGAATCAGTTCACAACTCCACCAACAGTACATCACTGTTTTAATTTTCCCACATCCCCTCCAACGTTTGTCATTTTCCTTTTCTGTCATATCAATTTGACAAGTGTGAAGTAGTAGCTCAGAGTTGTTTTAATTTGCATTTCTCTCATCAATAATGATTTAGAGCATTTTTTATGTGACTTTAGATAGCTTTGATTACTTTGTTTGAAAACTGCCTCTTCATATCCTTTGACCATTTATCAATTGAGGAATGACTCTTATTTCTATAAATTTGACTCAGTCTCTATATGTTTGAGAAATGAAGTCTTTATCAGAGAAAATCATTTTTCTTTCACAGTAATGATTACAGCTATGTATTTCTCTCCATTCTACTTCCGTTTATCCTATTCTCTCTCTCTCCTTTTACCTTGTCCATTCACCAAAGGGTTTTGCTTCTGACTTTTACCTTTCTTTATATCAGCTAGCCCCCTTTCTCTTATTTCCTTCCTTTCCTACTCTCCTGTACGGTAAGATAGATTTCTGCACCCAACTGAGTGTGCATATTATTCCCTCTTTGAGCCAGTTCTGATGAGAGTAAGGTTTATTTGCTCCCCTCCCTGCTTCCCCCACTTTTCCCTTCACTGTAAAATCTTGTCCAGGCCTCTTTTATGTCAGATAACTTACCCCATTCTACCTCTCTTTTTCCCCTTCTCCCAATGAATTCTTCTTTCTCATCCCTTAATTTTATTTTTGAAGTAATCATACCATCACATTCAACTCACAGCTCTGCTTTCTGTATCTGTCTTCTAACTGCTCTAATAATGAGAAAGTTTTTAGGAGTTACAAATACATTTTCCCATATAGGAATAGAAACAGTTTAGTTTTATCAAATCCCTTGTGATTTCTCTTTGCTTTTTGCCTTTTTATACTTCTCTTGAGTCTTATATTTGAAATCAGCCCCCCTTTCCCTTCTCTTATCCCCCCTTCTCTCCTACTTTCTTGTGGGGTGAGATAGATTTCTATATCCAAGTGAGTGTGTATGTTATTCCATCTTTAAGCTAATTCCAGTGAGAGTAGGGTTTGAGCATTATCTGCCACCACTTATCTTTCCCTCTGTTGTAAAAGCTCTTCCTTTCACACCTCTTTTATGTGAATAATTTTCTCCGTTCTTCCTCTCCCTTCTTTCTTCTCCTAGTGTATTCCTTTTTCTCACCCCCTTCATTTTTTAATCATGCCATTATAGTCAATTCACACCCATACCCTCTCTGTCTACCTATGCTTCTTCTAACTGCCCTCATAATGACAGCCGTCTTCAGAGTTTTAAATATCATCTTTCCACACAGGAATGTTAACATTTTAATCTTGTTGATTCCATTGTGATTTCTCTTTCATGTTTACCTCTTGAGTCTTGTAGTTAAAAGTCAGATTTTCCATTCAGCTCTGGTCTTTTCATCAGGAATGCTTACAAGTCTGCTATTTCATTGAATATCCATTTTCCCCCTGAAGGGTTAGACTCAGTTGTGCTAAGTTACAGGACAACCTCTATTTCACTCCACAGAAAACACACAGAAGACTCCTGTGGTCACCCCTAAATAGTCAATTCATTTCTTTACCTCATCTTCTCCCACTGTCCCCCATTTAGTTCCCCAGACTCATGATGCCAGCATGTGGTTTGGACCCCCCTTGGAAAGTAATCCAGTTTGGGGTTTGCTGGGGAGGTGAGTCCCACTTTTAACCTAGGGATGTGGACCAGCTTCAAGCTTTCTCTGCCTCCCAAGGTCAAGCACTGTGTTTAGTCCAGCAGGAGGCACATAGCAGATGCTCGATAAAGATGTGACTTAAAATACTCAGAGCCCCAAATGATGTCAAAACCATTTCTTCTGCACCTTGACCCCATCATTACCCTCCCCCAAGCTCAGCTGGGGTGATGGCCCCTGGACAAGCTGGAATGCATGTGATGTTTCAGGAGCCAGTGACATTCAAGGATATTGCCGTGGACTTCAGCCAGGATGAATGGGGATACCTGGACACTGCCCAGAGGAACCTCTACAGGGACGTGATGCTGGAGAATTACAGGAACCTGGTCTCACTGGGTAAGAGCAGTTCCCTCTGAGACTCAGAATCTGCCCTTTGGGTACCTTGGCCTTTTCGATTATCCTTAGCTATGGGCCTTCTGGAGGTCGGCTCTGTTCTTGATGCTGGGCTCCAGGGTCATGTAATCTCAGTCCATTTGTGGCCCTTACACAGTGTGTTTCTACTTCTGTTCCTGGAAAAAAAAAAAAAAAAGCCCTGTGCTTTGCAGAATTAGAATTGGCCAGGGACAGCTAGGTGGTGCAGTAGATAGAACACTGGCCCTGAAGTCAGGAGGACCTGAGTTCAAATCCAGACTCAAACCAAACACTTGACACTTACTAGCTATGTGACCCTGGGCAAGTCACTTAACCCCAATTGCCTGAAAAAACAAAAACATCACCTCTGTGATAATGACTCATATTTATGTAGAGATTTGAGGTTTGCAAAGCACCTCCCAAAAAAAAAAAAAAAAGAATTAGAATTGGCCAGATTAATTGGGCTGCCCAGTGGACTGTCCCTTCTTTATTCTCTTTCCCCAGGGTCCTTCCCAGTGAGGAGGCCTTTGCAGAGGCCAGGCTCCCATCCTGCTTGGACAAATCAGCTCTTTCTCTGAGCCCAGGCAGTCTCCCTCCCACAGAGCACAGAGGTGCCCTCTCCCTACCCCAACCTCCAGAGCTCCTTTATACCACCCTGCAGGCCGTGACCTCTCTTCTCTCAAGGCCAGGGGGCTGTCACTGAGCTCTTGGCTGACTCCTGTTTCCCTGAGAATAAGCAGACACAACCCATTTCTCTTCCCATGAGCAGGGCTGGTCCGAGCCCAGTCTGATGTGATCTCTCACTTGGAACGAGGGGACGAGCCATGGAGACTGGAGAGAGGAGAGCTCCGAGGCACCTGTCCAGGTGAGTGAATGACGAATCCAGGGGGGCGGTGAGTACTCAGAGTGACAGCTTGGCAGGAAAGGGCCGCACCTTTAAAAGGTTGGGGTAGGGGACTCTGCCCAGTGTCCCCGAGCCTACAGGGTCTTTGAGAGCATTAGGTATGAGTGTAGTCATGGACTGAAGTGAACATGAAGATATCTTTATCTCTACGTCTGTACTCTCATTCCTTAGGACCATCCCCCCCTCCTCAGCATCCCCCCCTCCTCAGCATCCTCCCCTCCTCACCATCCCCCCTCCTCACCATCTGACGCTGCCGCTGCAGTGGTGAGCATGAGACCAGCTCAATACTCTTAACCCGGAGGCGCATTGATGAGGCGGGAGACAGCAAGATGGCAGAAGCTCCGTTTATTAAGTGCTAGTAGCTTTCTTTTATATCCTTAGTAACACCTGATCAAAGCATGATCTCCACGTGATAGCCAATCACCAAATCTGCTGGACACCTGCAGCCCTCGTGTCAGGGGTACGAGTAGCACTTTTCTCCCAATGAGAGGAGAGCCGAGCCAACCATGGGAGCTGCGTGTCAGCAAAGGAGAGGTCTTATGAGACTTCCTTGTTTTTGCCACGCAACAGGTTGTGACCCTCAGGTTCTGCTGAGAGAAGCTAGAACTCCCATGAGAAAATTACTCTAACAACCATCCCCCCTCCTCAGCATCCCCCTCCTCACCATCTCCCCCTCCTCACCATCCCCCCTCCTCA
>NW_020950600.1:2592882-2650743 GCF_900497805.2 Vombatus ursinus | reverse complement strand
CTCCCCCTCCTCAGCATCCCCCCCTCCTCAGCATCCTCTTCCATGTGCTCATGGGTCACACTCCCACAGCCATTATTTCCTGACCCTGCCAAGTCTGGCCTTTGTCACAGATTCACCATCTCTGCCTTTAAACATCTCAGGTTTCTCCATTTAAAAAAATAAAACAGACAAAACAAAAATACCTTTTACTTGACTCTGTTACCTCCTTTTCTTCTTCCTTCTACTATCTAACCATGGGAGTGAGCTCCTGTACTCCCTGCCTCCTAGATCCCTTTCCTAACACCCTGCCTCAGCCTGGCCTCCATCTTCACCACTCTACTGACACTGTTCTTGTCAAGGTCATCCCTGTCCCAGACTTCATGGTTTTTTGTCAGTCTTTGTCCTCCTGGACACTTGACAGGACTGAGCAGGTCCTGTCTTTAAAAAAACAAAAACCAAACCAAACCCTCCCCCCTTCACTGTCCTATGTAATGCTCAGAATCTGCTGGGCCTCTGTCTGTTGCTGTCCCTCAGTACATTTGAATTCAAGGTACTGACCAGACAGAGGTCAGTCTTGACCTTGTAGCTACTATTTCTGGATTTATATTGGGATCCCCTGGATTTGGGCAGGAGAGGCCATTCCACAGGTGAGACCTGAGAGAAAAGACACAGACTGTTCAGTCTACACAAGCTTCCATGCTCAAGGAGACCCTTGTCCTAATGGAGTAGTTTTATTTTTGTTTTCCTGTAGAGAACCGTAACTTTAATCTGCACACAAATGTTAAAGTAGACATTTGCATTGATGTTCTATACACACATATAAACTTTAACCATAGGATAACGGTAACAGCTGATTTGCTCTCTGTCCCCTCCCCAGCTCTTCCATCTTTATTGTTTCATACAGTAGTTCTTTGTAGGTAGTTCGTGGTTGTGTTTTTTTTAAGTCATAGTAAATGTTTATTGTTCTTTTCATTCATTCTTTCTTTGCTTAACCTCACTGTCTTTTCTGATTTCTCTGTTTTTATTTATATATGTCATTTTTATAGGATAGGAATATTTCATCATAGTAGTGTACTACTGTTTAGTAAGGCATCGTCACCTACCTATTGAATACATAGGTTATGTCCAGGGTTGTCCTATTACAAGTAAAACATCTAGGAATATTTTTATAGAGATGAAAGTGTTTCCTCTTCTTTTAATATCATCCTCATGACCTAGTTCTTCTTGTGGGATCATTGGCAGAAGTTATAGTCTGTGTTGTAACTCTTATTGCATGTCACCACATCATTTTCCAAAATGATCTCACTGATTTCCCAATTCCAGCAGGAGTGTAAACAGTATGCCTGTTTACCTCCAGTCCCACCAACATTGAGTTTTATTGTTCTTAACCATCTCTGCTCATTTGATGAGCAAGGTGGTAACTCAAGGCTATTTTAATTTATATTTATTTAATGGAGAGGTTGAACCATTTCAAAGGATTATTGATTTGCATTTCTTCTTTGGAGAATTGTCTGTTCATACCCTTTAACTATTTGTCCAGCAGAATGAGCATTAATTGTTCTTGGAAATTTGTATCTCTTCCTTACAGATTCTGGATGTCAGATTTTTGTCGTATGTATTTACTACACTTTTCCCCACTTTTATTGTTTTGTTTTAATTTTGGTTACGTTGTTTTTGTTGTACAAACTCCTTTTATATGTTTGTCTCTAATTTCTCCCTTTTGCTTGATGTAGAATTATTTTTTCTTCTCTCTAGTTGAGATAAAAGTGATATTTTCCCCCTTCTTCGTCAATCCATCTGAAATTTGGCGTAGTGATTTGTATGAGGAGGGGGACTAAACTCATTTTCTCTCTTGCCATTTGCTGATTTTTCTCAGCTATTTTCATTAAGTCAAATTTCCCCAGTGTTTGGAATTATAAAACACTAATCTCTTACATTTATTTTGTTTTTTTCCAGGTTCTCTTGGGTTTCATTGAGCTATTTTTAAAATCCAGTACTAGAGAGTTTTGTGTAATTACTGCTTTAAGGCATATTTTGAAATCTAGAGGGGCTATTTCACTTTTATCACTTTTTTCTATGGTTCTCCTTGATGTTTTTGCCTACTTTTTTTTTTGCATATAAGGTTTATTACCTGTGTGCTTTTTATAGTAGGGGGAGAAAACCCTAAAAATGAGGTAACCACTTCTTATGATACTGAGGAATAAAATTTTAAAAATACTTCCATTTTCTCACTGTCCACTTTGTCCAGATGTGTGCCAGGCACTGTGCTGGCTGCCGTGCGTACACAAACAAAAATGACGTTGTCCTTGCTCTCGGGAAGCTTGCCTGTCTCTCTTCTGTGGAGAACACGTTAGCTTTCTTATACTCAAAGTGTTTGCAGGCGCCTTCCGGGAAGCTGATGATAGCTAGGATACTACAAGCCCTTGGGTGGCTTCGTGCTAATAACGCATTGGATATAATAATAATAATGACTGATTGGGAGTTGTCCGTGGCCCATCTTACTCAGCTCAACCTTCTCTTCACAAAGGGTTTAGGAATAAAAGCTCCACCTTTAATTTCGAGGGAGAATTTTCCTACATCCCATATTCCTTGATCTTTCTTCTTCTAGGTCAGAAATAGCGTTAGGGGCAGGGGGGATGGAAAAAAGCCAATCTGCCTCTCTTTCCCTGACTGATAAGACCCTTCCACTCCCTCTCCGAGTCAGAAAGAAGTTACTCCCAAGGTTCCTTCACCCTCCCGTCCCTCAGTCCCCCTTCTAGCAGGCACTAGTGAGTCCAGTGAGTTTTGTCCGGCTCCCCAGCTTCTTAGAGGCCTTTGCTCCTCTGAACATTTAAGTGCATTTTGAACAAGATTTTCATCCAAGTTATTCAGTGATTTCCTGTCTCACCTTTTGAATTCCTCCTTGTCTTCTTCCTTCGTCATCCCAGTCTTGAAGAGAGTCTTAACGGCCTTCTCTCTTGCTCAGTGAACTCGACATTCCACATCCTCAGGAAGCTCAGCCGCGTGTGGTTTCCACTCCTCCTTCTTGCTCTGATCATTTTCAGTCCTGACTTCTCCCCTGGAGCCCAGCTCCGTATTTCTTCTTGCCTACAGGTTCCTCCCTTTGGGTGACTCATTTAATGCAATGAAAACCAGGCTCATTTCCCTGTTTCTCTCTGTTATTCTACTCTTTCAAATCTCCTTGGTTAGAAAGCAATGAGTCATGTCACTGTCCTGCTTATGGGTGTATAGTGACTCCTTATTAACTACCATATCAAGGCTAAACATCATGTTCTTTCATTTCCTCCCTTGTGTGCAAGCTTGTAGCCTCCTTTTCCCTACACCTATACCTTTATGTGGGATGTGACTCCTTCCCTTTCCATCTTTGTTTGTTTGTTTGTTTTATGGATGCTTTTTATTTTTACATTCCTTTCATTTCTGAATATGTCCCATCCCTTCCCAATTGAGCCTTCCCCTTTTAACAAAAGGTAGAAAAGCCAATTGACCCGTCAACTCTGTCTGATAGTGTGTGCAACATTACACACACGTGTGCGCACACGCACACAAACACACACACACAGAGGATCTACTTATGGGGGAGGGGAACCAAAGGACAGAAGATTCAGAGCGAGCCCCTCATCCCAGCCTAGGTATCTGTTAGAGAAATGGAGAACCTCTTCCCTTGGGATGCAGGTTCAAGAAGTGATTGGATATGAAAGATGAGTGAGAGTCAAGGGTTGTGAGAGGCTCCAGGTTGTGAAGCTGAGTGATTGTAAGGATGGTGGCCCTTGCCTGCAGGAGTGAAGTTCCAGAGGATGGCTGGGGAAATAGAGTTCCGTTTGGGACACGTGAAATCTGAGGTGCCTCTGGGACATCTAGGACAGCTAGGCAGAGACATCAAGCAGGCCAACGGAGATATGGAACTGTAGCTCAGGAGAGAGAGGAAGACTGGATAGGTAGATGTGAGTGCCATCTGCTTAGAGATGATCGCTGGGTCCATTGGAACTGAGAGACTGACAAAAAAAGTTTGTAGAAAGAGGAGACAGCCCCGGGTAGAGCCTTGGGCATGCATTTTGTGCAGGGGGCAGGATATGGATGACAAACCTACAAAGGGAACTGGGAAAGACTATTCTGATGGCCAGGAAGGAAACCATGCCACACCAGGGTCAGAACCATCAAATATTGCAGAGAGGTCAAGAAGGCTGAGGACTGAGAAGAGGCCCTTGGCTTTAGGAATGAAGAGATCTTTGATGACCTTGCCACAAATAGTTTCCATCAAGTGGGAGGGATGGAAGCCAGATCTCAAGGGGTTGGGAAGTGAATGTGAGGTGAGAAATTGGAGGCAATAAATGTACACAGCTTTTTTTAGGAGTCTGGCTTAGAAAGCAAAGAGAGGTGAGGATCAGTCTGTAAAACCTGAGGTGCACTGTCCACACCCATTGCTGGGTCAGGGGGTGTCAGAAGATGCACAGAAAGGCCATCTCCCCTGGATACATCTTCCTGTCTTTCCCCTCATCCCACCACAGCTAAATGCAACCATTCCCACCATTTTCCTCCTGTCTTGCAAGACCAAGTTGCCTATGGACTAGGGTGTGATGAAGGAAGAAATCTTGCCCCAGACCTCACAGGGCTGGGATATGCATAAATGTGAATCACCGGCTCCCATCCATAGAGCCATTTTTAATTTACAAAGTATTTTTCTCACATCAACCCTAGGAGGTGGCTATGTTATATACTTTATTATCCCCGTTTTACAGACTAGAAAACTGACTTGCCCATGGTCTTATAACTAATAAATAGTAAGTAGCAGGGCTAGATTTGGCTATAGGTCTCTCCTGAATGTGCCATTTCTGAGTTGATACTGACAAACACTGATTTTATTTTTCCATTCCTATTGAAGGCTTTTGTTTTCTCCCTCAGCTCAGAGAACAGGAAATGTACGTATTTTTTTTTTATTCCTTTCAGACTTGGATTGTATGTCTGAGGCCCATATGTCATTTCCAATGTTGGAAAGAGTTATAAAGGATGGTTCCTGGGACTCGAAATTAGAAGAAACCTGGAAATGTGAGGACAAGTTAAAGGGACAGCAGAGGAATCTGGAGAAACTGTTAGGGCAGGGGACAGTCACCCACAAGAAAACACACAGTCGGGAGAAAATTTATAAGTGTGAAGAGTGTGGGAAGGCCTTCAGCTGGAGCACATGCCTTACCAAACATCAGAGAATTCATACTGGGGAGAAACCTTTTGAGTGCAATGAATGTGGGAAAGCCTTTAGCCAGAAATCATCCCTGTGTTACCATCAGAAGACTCATACTGGAGAGAAGCCCTATTTGTGCAGTGAATGTGGGAAAGCCTTCAGGTACTATTCGGTCCTTACTCAGCATCAGCAAATTCACACTGGAGAGAAGCCTTATGAGTGTGGTGTCTGTGGGAAAGCCTTCAGCCAGAATTCCTTCCTCACTCAGCATCACAGGATTCACACTGGAGAGAAACCCTATAAATGCAGTAGCTGTGGGAAAGCCTTCAGCCAAAGGGCCTCCCTGTATTACCATCAGAGAATTCACACTGGGGAGAGACCTTACGTGTGTGGTGAGTGTGGAAAGTCCTTCAGCTACTGCTCAGTCCTTAATCAACATCAGCAAATTCACACTGGAGAGAAGCCTTACGAGTGTGGTGTCTGTGGGAAAACCTTCAGCCAGAATTCCTTCCTCACTCAGCACCGGAGGATTCATACAGGAGAGAAGCCCTATGAATGTACCAAATGTGGGAAAACCTTCAGGTACTGCTCAGCCTTTATTCAACATCAGAAAACTCATACAGGAGAGAAACCTTACAAATGTAAGATATGTGGGAAAGCCTTCAGTTACTGTACCTCCCTTTCTCAACATCATCAAACTCATACTGGTAAGAAACCTTATGAGTGCAGTGAATGTGGGAAAGCCTTCAGCTACAGCTCATCCCTTACCCACCATCTAAGAACTCACACTGGAGAGAAGCCCTATCAGTGCAGTGAATGTGGGAAAGCCTTCAGCTACAGCTCATCCCTTACCCACCATCTAAGAACTCACACCGGAGAGAAGCCCTATCAGTGCAGTGAATGTGGGAAATCCTTCAGCTATAGCTCATCTCTTACGGAGCACATCAAAACCCATACTAGAGAGAAGTCTTATGAGTGTAAGGAATGTGGGAAATTCTTCAGGTGGCATTCATCCCTCATCAAACACAAGACTTCACACAGGAGAATAAGCCTTGGAGTATAAGGCTCACTGAGAAAAGCTTAGGTCAAACTCATCTCTTTATTAAATAGCCAACCACCAAACTATCACCAGCTATGGTAGCTCTACCAATCCCCAGTCTCACATCCCCAATGTCCTTTCAGACATCTCAAATTGTATGTCCAGTAGACATCTGAAACTCACTGTATCCAAAAATGACCTTATCATCTTTCCCCTAAAGTCTCCCTGCCTCCCACCTTCCCTATTACTGTAGAGGGCAACACTATCCTCCTAGTGCCTCAGCCTTGCAACCTAGGAGTCATTCTGGACTCCTCACTATCTCTCACTGCCCCCCATATCCAAGCTCTTGCCAATGTTACCTTTTCAACATCTTGTGAATAGACCCCCTTCTCTCCTCTGACAATAGCCACCTCCCTTGTACAGGCCCTCATCACCTCACACCTGGACTGTGGCAGTAGCTGGCTGGGCATCTCCCTAGCTCGTGTCTCTCTCTCCTCCATCCTCCATTCAGCCACCAAAGTGATTTTCCCAAAGTACAGATCCAACCATGTCACCATCCTACTCAATAAACTCTAGTAGCTTGCTATTCCTTCTAGGAGCAAATACAGAAGGCACTGTCTGACCTCCAAAGTCCTTCATAACCTAGCCCTCTCCCACCTTTCCAGTCTTCTTGTGTACTCCCCAACACATTCTCCTTCATCCAGTGACACTGGCCTGCTGGCTATTGCACAAACAAGACACAAGATTCTCCATGTCTCGGCTCTGGGCATTCTCTCTGGCTGTTCCCTCTGCCTCCAACAGTGTCCCTCCACTTGGACTGCTGACCTCTCAGGCTTCCCACCTAAAATCCCACTTTCCATAGGAAGCCTTCCCCCAACTCCTCTTAATTCCAGTGCCTTCCCTCTGTTATTTATTTCTTGTTTATCTTGTATGTAGCTTCTCTGTATAGATGTGTTTGCTTGTTGTCTCCCCCATTAGATTGTAAGCTCCTTGAGGGCAGGGACCGTCTTTTGCCTCTTTGTATCCCCAGCACTAAGCAGAGTGCCTGGTATACAGTAGGTATTTAATAGATGTTTATTGGTTGATTGATTATAAAAGATTTTTGCCCCTCAGTTTTCCTTTTCCCCTTTGGTATATGTTAGACTCTACCTGGAGTCAGTCACATCCTCAAAATTTGTAGAATGCAAAGTCTGTGGTCTGAAATAACAGCCATTTGGGGCACCTTCCTGAAGAAATCTGCTCGCTAAAGCCACAAGCTTGAGTTTTAAACTACACAAAGACATGTACAGATGGCTTTTTAAAGCAAAGGAAGTAAAGAAATAGATGATTTAGACTGTGCATCTGTGAACATTCTTGGATTCTATCACTAGCCTCAGCTCTCTTCCTGGCCTAACACCCACAACCAGCCCAAAAAAAAGAAAGGAAGGAAAGTACTGCCCCCAACCCCCCACGTCTTTAAACTCACGCCAAGCTTATCTTGATTTTAGCAGCCTTGCAGCCTGGGTCTTCCTAGGGCTCAGTTCCTTCCTTTGCTTCTCTCTTCTGGCTGTTTCTAGAGTAGCTTGAGATGTCTGCAGGCTCACCGTCCCACCACCTAAGTGTGCAGGGCACACTGGACATAGAGCCAGCCTCAGTGTCAGGAAGACCGAGGTTCAGATCTGCCTGCGACACATAACAGGCCGTGGTGACCTGGGCAATTTGCTTCTCTGTGACCCAGGAAACTAAAACTAGTGAGTTTCTCAACAGTTGCCAATATGCATTGGCGGAAGAGTTTCTTCCTCCGGAGTTTCCTATGCCAGTGAAATCTCAATTCAGGACAAGTTACACGGGAAAAAAATAAGGGTGGGCCTGAAAACTATTTGTTTTCTCATACAAGAACAAGAGGCCGTGGAAAAGACCACCTAAGGGTTATTTCATTGAATAGCTCTCTTTTACCTACTCCTAGGACCGATCCAGGGAAGCCCGTAGTTAAAGTTTGTAGAATCATTGATAGTTAAGGTGATTCACAGACGTCAATCAGAGCCCCCTCCAGAAATTCCCATTTGAAAGCTCTAGAAGTGGGACTTTCCAACCCAGCCTTCAAAGGGTGGTCCTGATAGGTCAACGTTGTTGTTGGCTTGTTTCAGTCATTTCTGACTCTTTGTGAACTCCTTTGGGGTTTTCTTGGCAAAGATGCCATTTCTTCCTCCAGCTCATTTTACAGATGTGGAAACTGAGGCAAACAGGGTGAAGTGACTTGTCCAGGGTCACACAGCTAGTGTCTAAGGCTAGTTTTGAATTCATGAAGATGAGTCTTCTTGATTGCAAGCCCAGTATTCTATCTACTGCGCTATCTAGCCACCCTTAAATAATATTTGTAAAGCACTTAGTTTTTTCAGTCATGTCCAACTCTTCATGACTCCATTTGGTGTTTTCTTGGCAAAGATATAGAGTGCTTTGGCATTTCCTTCTCCAGCTCAATTTACGGAGGAGGAAACTGGGGCAGACAGGGTTAAATGACTTTCCCAGGGTCACACAGTTAGTAAATGTCTAGGGCCAAATTTAAACTCAAGAAGAGTTCAAAAAGGGTCAACATTAAGAGTGGAAAAAACTGTTAATCACCACCTTCCCCTTTTCCCCATCCTGGCTATAAGAAAACAGAGAGAAACCATCTCCAACAGTATGTAAAGTTACTACATTTGGTCCGATGACCAAACCCTAAGGCTGAGAAACAAAAAGAAAGGATAGGAACTTTCCTCAGGCCTACAGAACTCATTGAGACATGCAGCCCCTAACGTTGCCTAAAAGTCATTGTCCTGTGCTGGAGCACGGGGGTGAGAGGAAGGCCAGAAAGCATCTCCCTTGTTGTGTCTAAGGCCGGCCAAGCCCCTCTGCTCCTTGAATTGCCAAAGGAAAGCATGGCCTGTTCTCAGAGGGGAGAACTAGTAGGTCCAACTGGGAAAAATTAGAAGGGGACATCTCAGCTCCCTCTTTCAGAAATAGGCCATTTCTTGAGGTAGCAGGTACCTCATCATGGGAGCTTTTCAAACAGAGGGTAGATAATCAGTGGCTGGGCTCGTGGTAGAGGGGACTTGTGTTCCCAGAAGGGGTTGGTTGGATAAAGGGTCCTCATGGGGTCCCTTCCTATTCTGAGATTCTATTTGGTTCTATGAGGAATTTGTATAATCCTCCTATGTCTTGTAGGCAGTAAGGATTCGACATGGCCCAAGTTTAGCCTTTTCAAGGCCAGGACCACAGAGGGTCCCCTTGATTTGCAATTGTTCCTAGGAGCATCCGTGTGCTGGCCTGCCTAGAGCCTGGATGGGTAAAGGATGTAACAGGGGTGTCCATATGTGAGGATAAGTGGACAGGAAGCTGCCCTGAGCCCAGAGGACCTTAGGCATCACTCGAAGGCAAGAGTTCTTCACCTTTTTTTTTTTTTGGCTAGGCAATAGGGTTAAGTGACTTGCCCAGGGTCACACAGCTAGTAAGTGTTATGTGTCTGAGGCCACATTTGAACTCAGGTCCTCCTGAATCCAAGGCTGGTGCTGTATCCACTGCGCCACCTAGCTGCCCCCTCTTCACCTTTTTTGAATCGTGGATGGACCCCTGTGGTAGCCTGGCAAAGTTTATAGACCCCATCTCAAAATCGCATTTTAAATGCATAAAGATACATGGATTATTGAAATAGGGTTATCAAAACATCCTTTAAAAGAATCCAGTTCATGGATCCTCTTTAAGAAGTCTTTCTTGGGGTTGTGGTGCTCCTACCCTTTCTTAGGGGAGGTAGAGCCTCTGTCTGCTTTTCCTTTATGATCTTTTCCAACCTCCTGCCCAATGGAATGAGAGACAGCTGAGTCTGAAAGGGGAATGATTCTGTTCTGTATGCTTTATAAAATGGTTGGGGCATCTCATTCCCCTCACCTCCTTGTGAATTTTTTTTAATGAGAATCCCAAATGGGCCATCTGGGTGGCACAGTGGATACAATGTTGGACCTGGAATCATGAAGACTCCTCTTCCTGAGTTCAAATCTGGCCTCAGACACTTAGTGGTGTGACCCTGGGTAAATCACTTAACCTTGTTTGCCTCGGTTCCTTATCTATAAAACAAGCTAGAGAAGGAAACTTGGCACATTGAGTAATAACTGGGCAGATAGGCACACACAAAAATTTTCTATTATTTAAATGTCAGATTCAAGTGTTTAGTTTACCCCTCTTCTTTTCCCCCCGCCCCCTGCCAGATAGCTGTTTAAAAAAAAATAATACTGTACTCTGCATTTTAGGCACAAGTCTGTCAGAAGCAAATTTATTTAATTTATCATTCTTAGCTGGGCCATTTCTGGCTTAGAGAGAGACATTTAAACCAGCCTAGTTTTCTCATGCCCTCTGGTATATCTCTCCCCAAGGTAACACATTTAGAAATCTTAGAAAAGAAAAATCACATACATAAAATACAGTTTGGGGTTAACATCCCTGAATATCAGAGTAACACAGTCACCCTCATTGCTTCCTGGACCACTCCTCCCAGAGATCAGTGTCTATACCAATAACCAGAATCCCTTCTGAATAGAAGACGCTTCTCCCTTGAGGGGATCTTGGGCTCCTTCTTTCTGGGGATAAGGAAGGCAAGAACTCTAAAACCAGAGGTCCTCTCTGTGCCCACTCTCGCACCAGGATCCATCCTCCATTTCCTTATGAGAGACCTCTTTGTCCTCAACCTATCACCTCCCTTTCCAAGAGATTTTTTGAGGCATCTGGAAAGGGCTTCATAAACCAGAGGAAATGTTATTTCTTAATATTTGGGGGTTTTCCAACAAGGAGGTTGTACAAATGTACCTATTCAATCATTCTGATACTTACTGGCTGTCTGGTGACAGGCAGATGCCAAATCAAACCCAAATGAGCAGTCTCCGTCTACCTCTGATATGACTCCTGTGTTTGTATTCAACGACTTTGAGTTGATTTTAACAAGTTAGCAAATAGGAAGGCGAGAGATGAGGGGAGACCCATAAGAGGGGATTCTAGCCAAGCAGAAGGCTGTTCCTGGTCCTTAGAACATCCCCAGCTGCTGCCTCACTGGGACCCAGGGCCACTATTGCAAAAGTAGGGATGGTGTGGGTCAAGTGTAAGACTTCCCAGTCTCCACCCAAAAGGTGGTGTTTTCGTGCTGCGGTTCAGGATGCTTCCTCCTACCCTGTGTCATACAAAGCCACCAGACAGAGGAACAGTTACTACATCTACCATCACCCTGGGCCAGGAGCCCAGTCCTCTACCACCTCTGATAGGGAATGTTGTTGTTGTCGTTCAGTCATGCAGTTGTATCTGACTTTTCATGACCCCAAAAAGCATAGCACGCCAGGCCATTCTATTCTCCAGTATCTCCTGAAGTCTGTCCAAGCTCATGGCTTCCATGACACTCTCTATCCATCTCACCCTCTGCCGTCCCCTTTTTCTTTTGCCTTCAATCTTTCCCACCATCAGGCAGGGTCTTTTCAATAAGTCCCATCTTCTCATTATGTGGCCAAAGTATTTAAGCTTCAGCTTTGGTATTTGACCTTCTGGTGAATATCCTGAACTAATTTCTTTAAGTATTGACTGATTTGATCTCCTTGCTGTCCAAAGGACTCTCGATCGTCTTCTCCAGCCCCACAGTTCGAAAGTATCGATTCTGGAGAGCTCAGCTTTCCTTATGGTCCAACTCATAGGGGATAGGCTCCTACAGGGTGTTTATCCCTCAGCCCCCCACTTTGCCTCTGCAGTGTAGACCCTTCTCTATCCCCACCCTTGCTGCAGAGTTTCTAAGTGCTGGTGGCTGAGCCTAGTTCACACACCCTAATTCCCTTGGGTGAGATGAGGCTTGCAAGGAGCTCTGACTAGTGAGTGATACCATCAGGCCCTTCCCCCAAGCAAGTTATTAGAAGTCTCTCTCCAGCCTCAAAGAGGTTTTCATTATGTGTTAGGGAGTACCCTACAACAATAACTTGCCATTCTAGCCTCTGCATGGGGCTGGAAGAGCCTTGTCTAGATGAGTTCAAATAAGAAAACAACTGAAGGTTTTTGGGGACTGAATATTCATAGAATCTCCAAGCTGGAGCAAGTGAGGTAGTCCAATGCATGGCTGAACAGTAATCCTCCTCTATAGCATCTGTTTGAAGGATGGGAAGGAGGGAGGGAGAATGGGACAGAGACCATTTGAACAGTCAGGTCTTCCTGACTCCAGGCCTGGTGCTCTATCCACCATACCACCTAGCTGCCCTGTATTATTAACATGCTTCTCATCACCAGTGAAGTTAATCCAAAGAGCTAAAATGGGGGCTAGATGGACCAGTCCACATAACAGCTGCAGTTTAGTGGAGATTCAGCAGATGGCGTCGGTTCAGCACAGAATCAGCAGAAAAGCCCAAGAAGACGGCAGTGCAATGGAGAAATCATCCAGGCAATGACAGCTATTGGATGATCCCAGAGGGAGGAGCAGAGGGGAGCTAGGGACCAATTCCTGGGATGACAGTGGACTAGGTTAACACTTGCTTAGCTTCCCAGTTGAAGCCTGAGGTGCTGGCATAGCAATAGCAGCTTACACCTGGCTCCTTGCCCTGTTTTCCCCAAACTACAAAAATGAAGGCTGTCAATGAATTAACCATCAGGGCGGTGTGATACATGGATTTTCCACCAGGTGGCACTGCACCCTCATCATCTCCACCATGTCTTGCTTGTACATGTTGTCTTCACTGTTTCTCCCGTTAGACTGTGAGCTCCTTGAGAGCAGGGGCTATTTTTTTTACTTTTCTTTGTATCCCCAGCACTTAGCACAGCGTCTGGAACATAGTAGGTGCTCAATAAATGCTTCTTGACTTGACTCAAGTGACCTGTTAGTTTTCAATACTTCAAGGGGATGCAGTACCTCATTGCCCACCAGAATATGCTGGCTTTTAGCCAGCACTTTTTAGCCTTCCCCAACCACCAGCCTCCCAGCTGGCAAAGTGAGGTAGACAATGGGATAAGACCTTGAAATACTAAAATGATGTCGGTCTTAATTTGGCTCTCAGTCCTCACCCCATGTCTGGAAAACCTCCTGTTCTTGGTTGACCAAGCTCATTCAGAGGGTCCTAGATTTAGAGCTGAAAGGCTGTAAAGTAATGACTCTTCATTTTACTGAAGACACGAAGGCACAGAGAGGGCACCCTGTGCCCAGGGTGACACAGCAAGGAAGCGTCACTGGTGTGATTTAAATTCAAGTCTTCCTGACTCCAATGTACCAACTCTCTAATGACTAAAGAGGTCAGTGACCAGACTGGAGCACGACCAAACATGAGGGACCAATGAGTAGTAGTCACTTTTCCAATACCAAGAAGGGTTTCGCAGTTCGTAGAAGTCTTTCCAAATTTCTCTGAATTCATTATTTCTTTGAATTCTTATGGTATGATAACGTTCCATTATATTCATTGTATATGTGTGTGTTCAACTGTTTCCCGATCCTTGGGCACCCACTTTGTTTCTAGTATTCTACTATAACAAAACACACATCTGTGCATACTTTGGTAAATAGGGGACTTCTGTTTCTATCTTTTCACTCCTAGGGGTATAGGTCCAGTAGAGATTTCTGGATCAAAAGGATACAAACAGTTTAGAGACCTATCTGGTATAATTCCACATTGTTTTCCAGAGCAGTCAGACCAATGTAGACTAGTAGCATCTTCTGGCGCCTGTCCTCCTCCAGCCTCTCCAGCATCGACTATTCCATCTTTTGTCATAGTTGACAATTTTCAGGTATGAGGTAAAACTTCAGGGTTGTTTTAATTTGAATTTCTTTTATTAGTTGTGCTTCAGAAAATTTTTTTTTTCCTGCAGATAGTGATACTTTGAAATTCTTTCAAAAAACTGTTCATAGCCTTTGATCAGTTATCTACCCGGGCATTCCAGGAACCCCTTTTCCAGGATGAGGACCCCTGCCCTGGCCTTCCACCTCTAATGTGTGTCTTTGTGCCCGTGTCCCTGTGTCTCTCTGCAGTGTCCGGTGTGCCTGTGTGTATGTGTTTGTGGGTCTTTGTGTTTCCCATACTACCCGTGTATTTGTGTCCCTATCTATATCCACGTGAGCCAACGTACGTGTGCATGATTGTGGATGGCCACGTGGATGTCAATATTGGTGTGTCACTGTTCGTTTCAATGAGCATGTTTTCCTATGTGTTTTGTTTGTATTTGAATAGGCGCTTAATAAATGCTCTCTCTATCGCTGTCTATATACAGGTGGGGGGGTGGGGGGGTGGGTATGTGTGTGTGTTTGCGCTTCACCCCCAGGACTTACAGAGGGGTGGGGAGGCTAGGGGGATGGGAGGAGCGGATTCGGAATGACAGGTGGAGTCTGTGAACAATCACGGGGCAGTAGGGAGCTGCCGCGGAGGCCTCTGGGAAATGGAGTCTTGGGGCAGAGACCAACCCGACCACTTCCCGCCTGGAGGATTCTGGGAAGTGTAGGCCCGTGGCCTTTTCTGCGCAGGCGCACTTGCTTACAGGCCTGACGGTGAGCTCCTCGTGGGAGCGCGCGGGACTGTCCGCAGGGCGTGCGGGTGTGTGCGCGTATGTGCGCGTGTTCGCGCGTGCTCGCGCGTGGGGGAAATAGGGCGGGGGGAGAGGGGCTCCTGTGGGTGTGTCTGTGGCCAGGTGTGTTTGCGTGTGCCTCTGTGTGCGCACTTTCTGAGTGTGTCAAAGTGGGTGTGGGCAGGTGCGCGTGAGTGAGTTTGTGTCTGTGTGCACTGGAGGCCAAGGGGGCGTGAGCGTGTGCGTTTGTGAGCGTTCACTGTGCGCGACCGTCCCGCGGACCGCCGGTGGGTAGAGGGGGCTCCTGGCCCAGACCTGGTGTGGACGTGGGTGTGGGTGTTGCCCTGGTCCTCCTTCCACCTCCCGCCTTCTCTCTCTCTCCCTCCCTCCCCCCCTCCCCCCCCCCCCCTTCCTCCCTCCCTCTCTCTCTCTCTCCCTTCCTCCCTCTGTCTCTGTGTCTTTCACAAACACAGCACACTCTCTCCCTCTCTCTCTGTCTCTTTCTCTCTCTCTCTCTCACAGACACACGCACACTCTCTCTCCATTTCTCTGTCTCCCCCTCCCTTCCTCCCTCCTTCCTCCTTCTCTCTCTCTCTCTCTCTCCCTCCATCTTCCCCTCCTTCCCTCTCTCTATCACACACACACTCTCTCTATCTCTCTCCCATCTCTCTCTGTCTGTCTCTTTCTGGCTCTCTCACTGTCTCCCCCTCCTTCCCTCCCTCCTTCTCTCTCCCCCGCTCCTTCACCGCCCTGGCCCCGCTCCCCCCTTTTTCTCTCCCTTCCGGTAAGGACCAGGTGTGACCCCCCTCCCAGCCTCTCTCTGCCTTCTCTGTGGACTTTAGGTTGTTATACAAAACAACTTCTGTAACAGCTGCTCCCGGCTGTTCCTCCCCAGAGACTCCCTCCCTGTTGAAGTGCATTTAAACCCACTCTTATGGCCTTCCTAGGCTCTCCAGTACTGGGGTGTTGAGCACCGTGCCTCCATCAAAGACCCCGGTTTCTACTTTGATTGTCCTCTTCATTTCAGGTCGGCAGCCCAAGGGGGTGATACCTCCTGAGCACTCTTTGGGTGGAGCCCAGGGCAGTTTTTGTCCATTTGGCTGGGGGAAGGTGGGGGGACCTTGGTGAAGCCACAGCATCCAGACAGAGCCCAAGTAAGTAGGCTGTGACCCTGCAATATTTGAACCATCTGCTTGAAAAGAGAAGTGAGACTTCAGAAAAATTAGAGTGAGGTTTGGGAGGGAGGGAGAAGGGGTCCTTGGATAGACTAAGGGAGTGGAAGATCTCCCTGGCCTGAGGCTTCTGTGGAGTCTCCACCTATATCAATCAGTGTGGGGTGATGTATCCTCTGAAGCCTTACTGGGGAGAAAACCCACCGCTGTGCTCCTCTCTGGGGGTGCTCTTTGGAAGCCAATCTTTTCACCAGCCTTCATTCAGTAATGTGTGACCTTAGCTTTCCATGTGTCCCATTTGGGATTTTATTTTGTCTTTATTGGGAGCCTGGAGGGAAAGTGCTTCTACAAAAAACAAACCACAAAAAAAAATCCCCGAGGCATAGAGGGTTCTCAGTCATGTGTGCCAGGGCACTAGCTTGTGTGCACAGAGCTGCTAATTCAACCTGTCTGAATCCCAGGCCCCACCTGTCCCTCTCAGACTGCTGTGATTACAAGGGCAGGATGGAGGCCTCACCAGCCTCACCCACAGCCCTGGGATTGGACGGGAAAGGGGTCATCCTCAAACTTTGTGTGTGTGTGCTTGTATGTGTGCGTGTCTAGCCTGACTTTGTCTCTTGCCTCCTTTCTTCTCTCAGTTCAGTCTTCTGAGGACTCTACCTTTTCTTCAGGAGGAGGGAATGGCAGCTGGGATCCTGACTGCTGGGCCCCAGGTGAGTTGGGGGGGATCTTTTTTTATCCCACATGACATATCTGTGTCACCCACATTTCTCCCCTTTATCCTGTAATGTCTCTGCCCTGCCAAAACCAACCCAATTGAGGGGAATTGAGACCCAATTCCCCTTCCCCAGGAAGCTGGGTTCTGTTTGAAGACTAAATCATACAAATAACTGACACTTCTGTAACGTGTTAAGGTTTACAAAGTACTTTATGTAAACATTATCTCTGGTTCTCCCACAAGGCATCTTCTATATGGCTAGGAGTCAATGAATGTTCATTGAACTGAGTAACTCCCAGAGGTCAATACCTACTGTAATTCTCCCCCTTTCTAGATGAAGAGACTAAGGTTCAGAGAGGCCTTCAACTAGTAAATTTCAAGGATGGGATCTGAACCCTGGTCTCTCTTGACTCCCAAGTTCAGCAGTCATTCCGCCATGTTTATGAAGCTGCTTCTGGTGGTGATGATCTCCACAGAGATAGGAGATGGTTTTCTCCATTTGCTTTGGGGGTTCCCCTCCACCCAACATTTGCTCATCCTTCCTCCTCCTCTTTGTCCAGTGGCAGTGTCATGCAATGGGAGCAGATGATCCATTTCTCCCAACACTTCAAGGGTTGGCCTTGGAAAACAAGGGGTTAGATTTTTTTTTTCCATTGTGATTTCAGAGAATTAGAGCCATGGATTGAAGGCAGATTTTGACTCAGTATAATTAGGGACTTAGTTAAATTAGTATTATCCATAATCATCTCAGGATAGTAGGAGGCGAAGTCCTCTGCCAAGAAGGACAGATGTGGTGTAGGAAGCCGATTCGGCCCAGCCGATGGACGGGGTCTGATGATGTCTGTCAGAGAAGGGCCGCTGGGTCTCTCAGCATAGGAGGAGTAGAAGAGGTGGATGGCTGGGCCAGATGGGGCTTGGGGTTTGTGATGATGAGCAGAGATGGGCCCGGGAGCGGAGGGATTCAACAGTGGATTCTAGTTGGCCTGGTTATCTTTCCTCCCAAACCCTGCCAGCCATCACTGGGGGCTCACAACCTCAGCCTCCCCCTCCCCAAAGCATTTACCAAGCCTTGCTGATCCCTGCTTCTCAGCATCTCGTGTCCCTCCCTTTGGCCAGAGTCCTTCCACCATCCTGACTTAAGCCCTTAGCTGGGCCACTGAAATGGTCTCCTCCTTGGACTCCCTGCCTCTGGGCCCTCCCCTCCAATCCCACTTTATATCAGCTGCCAAAGTGACATCAGGATGGCTTCATTCTGACTGTGGCTCCCTATGGGGAAAGGGAGCAAGTGATTATAAAGCTCCTGCCTGTGCCAGGCATTGGGCCAAAGTGCTTTGCAAACACCTCATTGGATCCTCACCACCCTGTGTATTATGCCCATTTTACAAATGAAGTAACTGAGGGAGACAGGTTATTTGACTTGCCCAAGGTCATATGACTAGTAAGTGTGGAAGGCTGGATTGGAACTCTGGTCTTCCTAATTCCAGGCCCAGGTCATGGCCTCTAGGATAAAAGGCAAACCCTTCTGTTTGATATTTAAAGCATTTTACCATCTGGCTCCAACCTGCTTCTCCAGATTGATTTCATGTTTGTTCCCGTCATGCCGTCTGCTTTCTAGTGGAACCTGCCTCCTCACTGTGCCCTGCGTGAGACCCTCATTCCGTCTTCTGAATCTGTGCCTTTGATTGACATTCCCCTAATGAGAGTCACTGGGGAGAATTTGGGGACACTGTCAGAGGGCAGGAGCAGCATCAGATGACCATTGAGAAACCAATCCAGTCAGCACCTACTGTGTGCAGATACAATGAATAAAACAGTCTGTGTTCTCAGGGTCTTAGCAGAGGGGGGCATGGAGAGATATGTACGTGTACAAGTTTACACCAAATACATATGTGGTGAATACTGGGTCACTTCTGGGGTGGTGGGAGGATCTAGCATCTGAAGGGATCAGGAAAGGTCTCCTGGAGAAGGTGGCACTTGGGCTGAGCTTCAAAGGAAACCAGGGATCCTAGAAACAGATGAGAAGGGAGGGCATTCCAGGCATGGGGGTACAGTCTGTGCAAAGGTACATTGGTGGGAAATGGAATGTTTCTCCATTCTGGCCAGAACATAGCGTGTACGTGTATGATCGTTCTGGAGAGGCTGGCTGGAGGCCCATCGTGAAGGACTTTAAATGCCAAACGGAGGAATTTGAATTTAACCGTAACAGCAGTAGGGAGCTACCTGCCTTTCTTTAGCAGGGGAGGGTAGTGGTCAGCCCTGGGCTTTAGGAGTATCACTAGCTACAGTCCAGAGGATGATCCGGAGAACGGAGACGCTTGACACTGGGAAGCCAGATCAGAGTCTTTCTTGCTTTGGGACAGGCCTGTGACCATCTTCAGTTCAATTCAACAAATACTTGGTTGTTTGTTTCTTTTAAAAAAAAAAAAACAACCTTTTATTGTAAACCTAACAAAAATCAGCAAAGACAATTAAACATACTTTAAAAAGGGGGTAAAATGTCGCTCCAAACCCTTAGATTTTAACACAGCAGTGCCAAACGAATTAACAAACAAATAAGAAAAGACTCTTCTGTTATCTAGGATTGATAAATGTTGTTTTCACCAATTGTACGAACCCACAACATGACCCTGGCGGAACGCTCTCCCAAAACAAATTAAGCCAAACAGTGTGTCGGTGGGCTTGGGCTGCTGGGTCTCGCCACCGAGTGGGTGAGAGAGAGCTTCCCACATCAGCAGCAGCTTTGTTCTCTGCCTTCATCTCCATAGTCGTGATGATAACAGCTGTTGTTTTTATGGCTCAGCTTCCATCACTAGGCATCACTTCGTGTGTGGCTTCCCATTTTTCTTTGCATTCTTCATACTTATCCCCATGGTGCAGTAATATTATTACACTCATATGCTCAGTTTGGTTCTTTTTAAGTAAGAAGCAAAATCATCTGCTGAGAGTGGGAAGTGTAATGTAATTGATAAAAGATGTGTTCCCTGAGACTGGTTCTGTGCTAGCGGTTCCAGGCATCGGAGACGTTGTCATTCTGGCTGATGGGGCCCATGGTGATGGGCAGAGGGACAAGATCACAGGGCCTTCCCCCTCTCAGCTGCCCTCCCATCCCTGCCACTTGGCTCATCTGTGGGCAGTGGCCACCCTGCTAAGGCTTCTGGGAAAGGACGTCAGGACAGCTGAGATGGGAGCCTTGGGCCATAGGAGCCTTCCACCTTTGCTTCTCAACACCTGCCTTCCAGTACCCCTTGACCTGGCCCCCATTACCTAGCTAAAGTTCACTCCACTGCCCCAGCCCGCTGTGTGTGTGTGTGTTTGAGTGTGTGTGTGTGTGTGTGTGTGTGTGTGTAAGTGTGTGAGAAGACCTAGGAGCACGTCAGGTTAGGCTGAGGAGGGTAGGACAAACGCCCTCAGCCTGACAGCAGGGGAAGGGGAGAGAGGCTGGCCCTGAAATTGCTCTGCCACAGGAATTCCCTGCTGAGGACACTCCTTCCATGGCACATGGCACCCTTTCCACAATTTAAGGGTCCTAGAGTTGCCTAGAGAACTACAAGGTTGAGTGACTTGTCTAGCATCATCACAGCCCATACGTGTTGTAGGTAGAACATCCTGGCTCTGAGGCTAGCCCTCCATCCAGTACACACACAGGCAGCAATAGCGACTCCCAGTGCTTTAGTGGTGAGAGACGAAGATAACCCAGAGGGGTCATAGCCTTTCTCCTTCTTCTGTCTCCCAGAACTCCTGAGGAGTGAGACATCATTAACAGTCCTGCCTGGAACAAAACTCCTTTACTGTTGTGTAGACAGTTGTGGAGATGGGCGATTAGAAGCACACAGCTTCATTCACTGCCTGTGCAAACCTTGCTCCTGCTTGAACCCCCAGGAAAGACCACTTGAGATAACCTTAGACAAAGAGAAGTCTCTTCTCCCTGTTCGTCATCTGTTGACTGGGCTGGAAGGGAATTTAGCACTCAAATCATATGCCCTCATAGACTGAAGAACCACCAAGACTTGGGACTGATAAGATGTGGAGAACGAGAAAGAGAGAATTCAGTGGATATGGGTTAACTCACTCACTTAAGTCAACCTTCTGTTGTGTAGAAGCTGTACTTTGAATGATGTTATGCCAGTGCCTCCTGGACAGCAGTGGTGTTACCCCATGGACAGCACCTAGGGAGGAAGCCTTTCTGTTCCGTGTCAGAAATAATACCCAGAAAGGCACAGGCAGTGGGAAGAAGGCTATAGAGCCCTTCCTCTCCTCTCCCAGCCACTGGCATGAACTCATTCTGCTAGGCCAAGTTCACCTTAAGCCCATTTCCCTCTTGACTGAGGACCGCTCTTCCCCCCTTAATTAAACCTGGCCTAACCTTCCTCCAGTCCCATTTCCATAAGCTTTGAGAGGTAGAGCTTCCAGGAATACAGGGTTGAGATCACCCTATCTTCTGCCCCGGTCAGACCCCACGTGCCACCTTGTTAAACACCTTGTTCAAGCCAAGTGAAAAGTGATCAAAGGAACCGGGGAAGTCTAGCCTGGAGAGAAGAGAAGTAAGGGAAATGTAATCGATGTCTCTATGTATCTCAGAGGCTGTCCTGGGCAACAGGAAGTATTAGCTTTGTTCTTTCTGGCCCCAAAGGGCAAAGCCAGGAGCAGTGAATGGGTACAAGGTGCAGAGGGGCATCTGCTCAAGATCAGGGTGAGGTCCCTCGGGTGTGGTGGTGGGTCCTCCCTCACTGACAGCTGACTCTTTCCTGAATGTTGTAGAAGGAAATCCTTATATGGACAGGTTGGACTGGGGCAGCCTCTGAAGACCCTCCCAGGTGGGTGCCAGCCCTCCATTCCTGCCATATCCTGCTCAGTTTGCTCCTTCTATACCTGGGAGCGCTCTCTGTCTATGCCTGCAAACCTTGAAGTACGCCAGGGGTTAGAATTACCACACACAGTCTGGCCCCCAATTAAAGGATCTGCTCGCCCAGGACACGGGGTTCAAATCCTGCCACTTTTGCTTACTATGTGTCTGACTACGGGCGGTCGCTGCTTGTGCTGGGCCTCAGTTTCCTCCTCATCTATAGATGAGGGCAGTAGCACTCACTGGCCTCTAAGCAGAGCCTGTGGCTGTGCCAGGCACAGGGCAGCTGCTCAATACAGACTTGACTTGGAATGTCGAGGGTGCAGGACGGCGTCTGGCTGGCCTTCCTGTACGTATTGCCCCTTCTGCTGCTGCACCGTGGGGTCATGGTGGGGGTGTCCCTGGACAAGCCGGAATGCATGTGGTGTTTCAGGAGCCAGTGACATTCAAGGACGTGGTCGTGGACTTCAGCCAGGAGGAGTGGGGGCTGCTGAACCCTGGCCAGAGGCACCTCTACAGGGACGTGATGCTGGAGAATTACAGGAACCTGGTCTTCCTGGGTAAGGATGGCTTCCTCTGAGGGCATGTTAGCCCCCACGGTTGTTGTTGGGTGTGATGTGAGGCTTCTGGGGAGCCTCTCTGCCCTTCATGCTGGGGCACAGGACAGCTCGGTGTAGGGGGAAGAATTACAGTCAGGGACACCTGGCGTAGATCTTAGCTCAGATGCATCGGAGCCGCTGGCCTTTCTGGGCCTCGGTTTATTCATCTGTAAAATGAGGGGGTCGGCCCTGTCAGTTACTCAGGTTCCTCCCAGATCTAGATCTATGCTCCTGTGATCCTGGGGTTCAGACCCTTCGTGGTCCATACATGAGGCGCTTCTGCTCCCTGCTCCCAGAAGAAAGGTCTGTGCCTTGTAGGCGTCATCAGAATCAAGCAGCTTTATGGTCCTGCCAGTCCGGAGGCCGTCCCTCCAGCGTTCTCTCTTCCCCAGGGTCCTTCCCAGGGCAGAGACCTCCACGGGGGCAAACTCCCAGCTTGCCGTCAACAGACAAGTTCAATATCTTTCTGAGATAAGCACCCTTCCAGGGAACCGAGTCATGACCACCTGCTGCTCCCCACCTGCCCTCAGGACGTCCCGTCATGTCCCCTCTTCCCTGAGGACCGGGGGGCTGGGGCTGAGCCTCGGACTGGCTCTTTATCCCCAAAACATAAACAGGCCCATTTCTCTTCCTCCAAATAGGGCTTATCCTCACCAAACCTGAGGTCGTCTGTCATCTGGAACAAGGGGGTGAGCTGTGGAAGCCGGAGCGAGGAGTCCTGTGCTCAGGTGCGTCAGACATGATGAGGTCCTGCCGCCCTGGAGGGGTGAGGCCTTGTCTTAGTGAGGTCTGTGCAAGAAACTGAGGTCCCTTCCTACAGCTCAAGCCTGTTCTATCCTGAGGCCTGGCATTGTAACTTGAGGGTTATGCCTCCACTTCTAGACATGATCTTTCCACCTTAACTCCAGAGACTGTTTCTTTCCGCCTGTTCTAGGTCTTCATTCAGACAACTCCGTGCTCTGTCTTTGTCATCCTTACTCTCTGGGTTCAATGAACATTTAGTAAAACCCTACTGTATATGTGAGGCTAGATGCTTTTGAGTGTAGAGAGATGAAAAAGACCCAAGGGGCTGATTGAAGGGGAGATAAAATGGGGAGCAAAGTCACCATCATCCATATCAGAACATGCTCAAGGCCATGACCAGGAGCAGGGAGCCTATGGCAAGATGGAGGCGAGAGGCCAGTCTGGACAGGAGGAAGGCAAGGGAAGGGCATGGTCTGGGCAGGATGAGTGCTCTAATTATTAGCCAGGGCCTCAGGTTTGTGGGGGACACCAGTATGAGAAGAAGGGGCAAGATAGGCCAAAGCTAGATTGTGAAGGGCTTGGAATTAAGGCATGTGATGTTTAAAAAGGTTCAAGAGACATAGTTTGTGGGTAAATTAATCATTTTATTAATAAGGCCAGCAGGTTATTAATAAAAGGATGGTCATTTGTCCATCTCTGTTAGACCAAAGACAATCATGGTGGCGGACTCAGTTTATATACCCTTCAGAACATTAGGTGGTCCATCAAACAGCAATCAAATCCAATTGGTTAATGTGATTGGAGGTGGGCTGTATTAAAAAGAAGGGCTGAGTATCTCTTGGTTGGGAAAGTGGTTGTTTGTCCTTGGTTCTGGAAGAGGACCATGACATCAAGAAGGTGATGCCTTGATTTGCAAGTGAATTGGATTTGAGTGAGGGAGGGCTATGTAAAATCGCCAGCCTCATTTTCTCCTTCTGAGCCATCTGGGACCAGTGGCAAGATCTAGATCAGGGTGACTGGAAATGGCCTTGGGGGGTGGGGTGGTGGTGGAGTATTTCTATATCGGACCACCCATAGCTTTAGGCTATCAATTCGAAGAATGTGTGCCCCACCCCAGCCTGAGCAGAACACAGTAACTTCCAAGTGCATCTAGTCTCATCATCTGTAGGGTCCTTAAGAACTGAACTTAAGGTCAAGACTTTGTAAGAAGTGGGGGAGCTCTGGATCTCCCCAAGATATCGGTTATTAATCATCTTTCTCTCATGCGTCTAAACTTGACAGAGCTGTCCTGTCTGTGGGAGGTTGGGGAACAGAGGGGTGAGCTGATCAAAGGTATGCGTTAGGAAGACCAATCTGGCTGAATTCTGGATTAGTTCAGTGGGCTTCCCATCCAGCCGCAGACCCAGCATGGAGAGTAAGTCTTCTTCACCATTTGATCTTTCCTCTGGGGATTGTTTTAGTGGCCTGGAACTCATTGAGGGGGCTCCATCACACCCTGAGACTTAAATCAATACCATCCCCACATGTGAGCATCTGGAGGACTTTATCCCGTCCAGGGAAGCCCTCTTCCATTTGGACACTGTGGGTGCCATCTTTCATGATGGCGTCAGGCCTGTTTTGTGCCACATTTGGTATTGTTCATCACAGGACCACGTATCTCCACTCACATCTGTCATGGAGTCTCATCCCCTTCTCTCCTTGATCCTTTGCCTTCTGTACCTCCCCTCTTGAGATATTCTTGGATGACACCACGTTAAACATTTAGGGCTGCATTTTATACCCCTGAATCTGATGGTTTGTTTTTTTTAACGATCACCCGATAAACGCCAGGGGACCTTGGGTTTGGTGCACCTTCCAGTCACCTGGGCACTGGCGAGCCATGGTCTGCCTGCTTCTCTTTCTTTTGTTGAACTCACACTCAATGTGTTTAGACATTTTCAGAGATAAAAAGATAGACCTGAGTGGTTTTTTTAAATCGCCAATTTTATTAATATGGATCAACACAATAGTTAGTCAAATAGGCTTAGAAAACAGGGTGGAATCTTGGCCCAGATCCATGGCCTTTGTCACAGCGGAACCAGAAGAAAAAACAAACAGTAAACAAAGAAAGAAGATGCTTTGGTTCCTTGACCAGTTCCAGGACTGCCCCAAATTCCACCACCTTTGGCCCTGTTTCATTTCCTTCTTTCTTTATAAAAGAATGTAGTTGTGCTCAGTGTGCGGATGTCCTGATTCTGCTGACTTTGCCTGGGGTCACGACTCTGCCCTTCCAGGTGCCTTAGCGCGTTGTTCCACGCGTCAGCTCTTTGTGGGTTCACTTTAATGTTTCTTCTTTTAAAAGTTTGAGGTTTCCCTTCAAGAACGCTGCTGCAGAATTGTTAGGTGCATCTCTGTTTCACATTGCTGGGTGACATCTTCCCTGATCTCCTTTAACATTATCCACTTTCATCTGTAAATGCTCCCAGGGTGATGGGACTTAGCTGGGTTTCACACCATGCCCAACAGACTTATTTTTAACCTTCTGCTGCACCTTGCTGTCTTATGAAGCAACACCCCTCATAGTCTTTCTCTATTCTCACTAAGGTTTTTCTAAATAAATTTATAATCTATGCTACTATATGTGTGTGTGTGCACGCAGCTAGGTGGCACCATAGTGCATAGAGTGCTGGGCCTGGAGTCTTGAGTTCAAATCCAGCCTCAAGACACTTACTAGCTGTGTGACCCTGGGCAAGTCACTTCCCCCTGGTTGCCTCAGTTTCCTCATCTGTAAAATGAGCCGGAGAAGGAAATGGCAAACCACTCCAATATCTCTGCCAAGAAAACCTCAAATGGGGTCAAGAAGTTGTACACGACTCAATGACAAAATATATATGCATATGTAAATATATAAATACATACACACATATATATTACACACGCACGCGCGCACACACACACTTTATGTTGACCTAGTTTCTTTCTCTTGCTCCTCCTCCAACATAAACTCCAATTGTCTTCCTGTTTGCTTGGGCTCCCCTTGAGGCTTCAGGGTGAGATGAGCCATCATCCCGTGAAGTTCTCGTCCTTGTTTCCTTTCTGTGCACGATACAAGCAGCTCCTTTGCTAGCCTTTCCTAGTGGTCTGGTGGGATCTAGTGGAGCTTAGGCCTGGGCCACCGGCCCACCTCAGCATGCTGAGGCTTCTGAGGAGGGGGCATGATCAGGTAAGGCTCCACGGAAGGAGGTGGAGCTTTAGCTGAGCTCTGAAAAATGGGTAAGCTTTAGGTAGATGGGAAGGAAGGGGAAAGGCACAGAACCCAGCAGGAAAAGGAAGAACCCAAGGCCAGAATGATCAGTCCCAACCCGGGTGAACCGCAGCATGCAGCGATGGGTAGGATTGGGTATGTGCTGTTGGACCAGATCGTGGCACAGTTCTTGAATTCCAGGAGGACTCTCATCTTTGCCTTACAGCTGGGAAGCCATCACAGGGATTTTAGCAAGGGATAGATTCAGTAAAGTTGATATTTTCGGCAAATTTAATGGGTAGCAATGTTCAGAATAGACTGGAGGTAGAAGGGGGAACGTTTAGGGAGACGACATTATTGACTGCATTCTGTTTCCTTTCATTCACAGTTCCTCAGTTTAACCTGTCCACCCACCAGTTTTCCCACCTCCCAGCCCATCTTCTGCATGGACTTTATTCGCTAAACACTAGACCCCTAGAGGCCCCTCAACCCACTTCTCCTTTTCCACTTTTGATCTTCTTCCTGGATTTCATGGGCTTTATTGGAGAGTTATCAAAGACATATAGTCCTGGCTGATGTTATTTTGAGCTTCATTATCCCCATCTCACCACAGCAGTTTCCTTTTTCTCAACACAGAGCACAGAGGATATTTCTTTCTTTTCTTTCTTTTTTTTTTTTTTAAATTTCTTTCAGCTTGGGAGATCAAGGCCAAGACCAAGGTATTATCTCCAAAGTGGGACAGTTCTGAAGAAAGATCACCTCAGGGAGTAATTACAAAGAATGGTCCCTCACAATCCAAGTTGAAAGAAGCCTGGAAATGTGAGGGCAGGTTTGAGAGGGAGCAGAGAACTAAGGAGGGACATAGGAGGCGAGTGACAGTCACACACAAGAAAAATGCCACTGAGGAGAGAGTCTCTGAGTGTGGTGGATTTGAGGGGAGCTTTGTGACACAGCAGAGAATCCCTGAAGATGAGAGACCCCAAAACTGTGATAAACATGGAAATAGCCTCAAACAGAATTCAGACCAAACTAAGCACCAGAAAATCCATACTGGAGAGAAGTCCTATGAATGTGATCAGTGTGGGAAGGCCTTCAGCCAGAGCATGTGCCTTACCCAACATCAAAGAATTCATACTGGTGAGAAACCCTATGAATGTAATGAATGTGGAAAGGCCTTTAGCCAGATCTCATCCCTTTATTCCCATAATAGAACTCATACTGGAGAGAAGCCTTATGCATGCAGTGAATGTGAGAAGGCCTTTAGTTACCATGCATCTCTCACTCAACATATGCAAACTCATACTGGAGAGAAACCCTATGAATGCAATGAATGTGGGAAGGCTTTTAGTCGGAGCACTTATATTATTGAACATCAGAGAATTCATACTGGAGAGAAACCCTACGAATGTACTGACTGTGGGAAAACCTTCAGGTACTGCTCATCTCTTACTCAACATCAGAGAATTCACACTGGAGCAAAACCGTATAAATGCGGCGAATGTGGAAAAGCCTTCAGATACTACTCAGTCCTTACACAGCATCGGAAAACTCATACTGGAGAGAAACCCTATGAGTGTAGCGAATGTGGAAAAACTTTCAGACAGAGCTCAGCCCTTTATTCCCATCAGAGAATTCATACTAGAGAAAAACCCTATTTATGTAGTGAATGTGGAAAAGTCTTTAGCCAGAATTCAACTCTTACTCGCCATCAGCAAACACACACTGGAGAAAAACCGTATGAATGCAGCGAATGTGGGAAAGCCTTCCGACTGAACTCAGCTCTCTTTTCACATCAGAAAACACATCCTGGAGGGAAACCCTACAAATGTAATCAGTGTGGGAAAGGCTTCAGCCAGAGCTCATCACTTTCTTACCATCAGAGAACTCATACTGGAGAGAAACCATATGAATGTAGTGAATGTGGGAAATCCTTCAGCCGGAAGACGTTCCTCACTCAGCATCAGAGAATTCATACTGGAGAGAAACCTTATGCGTGTAATGAGTGTGGGAGTGCCTTCAGTAGGCGTGCAGCCCTCACCAAACATCAAAAACTGCACGCTGCAGAATTAACCCCAGGAGCACAATGAAAGGGAGGGAAGTTTAACTTGGAATTGTTCACTCTGTTAAATGCCCAGATAACATTATTGTCAGCAATTATGACGTTGGGATGTGAGTGGGAAAAAAGGCTGGGGGGAGCCTTTTACTTTAGCGGTCTTCAAGGGTCGTAGACTCATACAGGTTCAAGTAGGCTGTACCCTAGTCTGAGCATAGAACTAATACCCCCTAACTTATGAATCTGCTTTATAAGATAGAAACCTTTTTTGATCAAAATAATTTTTTAAATTTAATTTTTCCCAGTAATAAAAACCTACCTTTTCTCTTTCCTACCTCCTCATTGAAAAAGAAAGAAAAACCAAAATTTTTTTTTTAAACAAATATGTATAGGCAAATAAAACAAATTCCAACATTGCTTGTGTCAAAAAAAAAATGTTTTTTCCTGCACCCCGAATCCATCACTTCTCTCTCAGGAAGTGGGCAGCATTTTCATCACGAGGCCTCTGGAATTGTGGGTTGGTCACAAAGTAGCTTAGACTTGAATACTAAACAATGCAATAAAATTTAAAGGTAAGCGTTTATATTTTTTTGCGGGGGGGGGGGCTAGGCAATGGGTATAAGTGACTTGCTGAAGGTCATACAGCTAGTAAGTGTTATGTGTCTGAGGCCGGATATGAGCTCAAGCCCTTCTGAATCTAGGGCTAGTGCTCTATCCACTGCACCACCTAGCTACCCCAAAGGTAAGCTTTTAGAACAAAGGAATGAAAGAAATATATAGATGATTCTTTTTACTTTCATTAGAGATTTAGATCTCTTCCTGAGATGTCTAATCTTAGTCCTTTTTGTGTCTTAAGGCTTTTTTTTTTCCTTAGCCTCACTCCAAGTTTAACTTTTCCATACCCAAGTATCCTTTATTTTTAGTTTATTGTCTGTTCTTCCCCCGTCCCCCCCCCATTCTCACCCCAGCTGGGTGTGTCTGAGCTAGCCCTACATACAGTATGACATGGGCATGTGGTTACCTCATTTTCCCACCTAATTTTTACTCTTCTAGCTTGGAGTTTTGATGCATTTCTCTCTCCCTCTGCCCAGCAATAGCACATGATCCAAGGGGCAAACAAGATGATTCCTAGTCAAAGGGGACATGGTGTGTCCCAGTGTTCCTAACCACAGATGAAATTGCACATTGCTTTTAAAATGCTTGCTGCCCCCAGTCATTTCTCTTTATGTCCCATATTCTCCCTGTAACTTACTGGGCTGTGACTACCGAAAGAGTATAATCGCGTAAGAGTAAATCATAGTCATCCAAAGTACAGCACAAAGAGGCTTGTTGGGCATAATGTAGGCAGCAACATAATTCCTGAGATCGCTTATGTGTAACAAGGGATGTAAAAGAAGTCATTAAGCATATGTGTGACTGAGATAGGAGGTGAGCTGGTAATGGAGTGAGAATAAGAAAGAATAAACGGACAGTTCGTCTGCCTCGCTGACACCCACAAGACACTAAAAGGACTAGAGGAAATCCTCCAGCTGACTCAGCAGTGGAGGCTTCATAGATGAATGGTTCAGAGTCACGCAAGATAAGGAAGTCTGGAGGAGGGACTGTAGGATGCATTGGGGAAAGAAATGCTCTCACCCGTGAAGTAATGGGTCTGTTGAAATGTGAAAGTAGACTCTGGTGTCCATTTCATACTCCTCTCCCATAGCTCTGTATATACAGCAAATAAAGGGGTATTTGAAAATCAACAAAGGAAAACATGAGACCGTCTCCAGTCTGAAAAGGGCTGGAACAAACCCTGGGAGAGGCAGAGAGGTGAATAGAGGTACTTGAGGGATGGGATGTGGTTGGGAAAAACCAACAAGGACTATAGCACAGGAAAATGAAGTTACTGCAATGGGTGTTAGAGACAGCCCATTTCCCAGGGAAATCCAAACTAGTGCAATGGAGCCAGTTGGGATTCAGGAAATGTTTTTTTCAGTTGTCAACCTAGGTGACTTTCTGTTTGTCACATTGTATGTTTAGGGCTGCAGAGCCAACCCTGTGAATGTTGACAGTACTTCTGAGATGTTTTCCTTGCTTATTAGCTAAGTAGTACACCAGTTAGAGCAAGGCTGAAGGAATTGGAAATGCCTGATTACAAATTAAATACCCTTGACACCAAATACAGCTATTATTAACCAGTGCTTACCTAAGTCTTGGCTCTTTCTGCTTTGAGAAGAACCTTTCATTTTCCCACATTTGTGGGTTACAAGTCCCCAGCTGCTTCCTGGGTACCCTCTTCACTGCCTCTTTGAGACAGATGTTTCCACTAATAGAAGTAGAGCCCAGGGGAAGTTCATTTATGAGAACCTGGAAAATGAAGATGCTTTCCCACATCCAGGCACGAAAACATGCATGTGCCTTCAAGATGGCAAATTGTTTGATTCTGTTAAACTCATGCCTTCTTTATTCTGCTCACCACAGTTCAGGTGCCATAATACTATTCCCCTCTCCACCTTCTTATCCAAACTGATTTGTACCTATATTCAGTCTTGCTTACACTACCACACCAATGACTGATGCTTAACGTAGAAAACCCCGAAACGGTTCACACGAACCTGTAAGACCATTATGAGTGGTCAAAGATACCTGCAAATAAAAAGTGAGCAGACAGCTATAGAGGCTGGGACAGGGGTGGGGGGGTGGAGATCTGGTAGGGGCTAGCACCAGGAAACTACAGATAAGCCTTAAATCGACCTGTCTGACTGAGCCCCTAGGTCATTCTCCATTGCTCAGTTTGATGGCCTACTGATTTGATGGCAGCTTCTGGACTCTGTGTGCTCACACACTATCTCCCTGCCCTCTCCTCCTCCTCTGCTGTGCATGCACAGATCTAGGCTTAGGCTTAGATCTACACTTCCTGGAACCTCACCCAGCCATGGAGCTGGTGGAAGGGCCAGAAGACATCTTTATCAAAGTAATCCTTGGATTCGTGAAGGCACTAGGGCTGTCTCCAGTACTTTATGGGATGGGAAGGATGTGGGCTAAGAAAGAAGCTGGAGTCAGCACTTTCACACCCCCTGAATTAGTGGAGGAATACAGCTTCCTCCCAGTCTCAGATTATGGGTCCTAGGGAGAATCTTGGAGGGTTGGAATGGTGCTCACTGCTGTGTAGAAATGGTTATTTGCCCTCTGGCTAATGTGTGTGTAGTAGTAGTAATAGGGGAAGAGCAGTCCAGGTCTTCTGTCAGTCTTCTGTCTGTCTCCTGATCAGGGACCTTTCTATAGTGGTCTTTCCCTGCTCCCCAAGTTTGAACAACTTCAGCCTGGATCATGGAGAAATCACAGCAAACGAAGGGAAAATGAATGGTAGATACTATTCTAACTTTTTACAGCTGTGCCTCCAGCTTTCTTTCCTAGTTCTCCCAGCTTTGCTTATCCTTATACAATTACATTAACTTTTTCCCATCAAGGCCTAATTAAGCCTGCAAAGTTACAAGATGTTGGACCCTGGGGGCTCCCTGCCTCTCAGCTCCTCGTGAAGACCCCCAAATGGAATTACTCCGCAGTTCAACATCTTTAGAGTACTTCCTGGCCATCGGGGATGTCCTTCCCAGAATGCTCCTAACTCATTCTTCCTTTCTCTTGGTGAATAGTCAGATAGTTTTAGGACTAGCTTCTGATGAACCTCAGAAGCTTCTTCCAGGAGACCTTTTAAAGGGGTTCAACTTTTTTTTTTTAAGTTTGTACACTGACTTTATTATTCAGATTCTCACCTAGGGGATCCTAGACTGAGATCCCATTGGGTGCATGCACTTAGATGGGATGAAGAGCATGGTCAGCATGGCCCATTTTGCCCCAGCTTTTCTCCCTCTACCCATTACATCTTGTTCCCTTAGCCCTTATGCCTTCTGATTTCCAGATCCTGTCCTTTGTTTTGCTCTTCACCAGCCCAAACTAGTTAGTGAGGGCCAAGAAGGTTTGGACCTCAGGCAAGGCCTTCAGGCAACAATGACCATTCCTTTATTTTTATATGTATTTGGATAGGTAGCAGAATATCTTAGCATTGGTCATCCCCAAAGAGTCTAAACGGGAGGAGTCTCAGTTACCGCTCAAGAATTATCTGCCATAGGAACCCACCCTGGGTAAACAATGGTGTCCATTTCATGCCCATTACAGGCTGAAACTTCCCTCTCCTCACCTTCCTTCTTTCCCCACTTCTATTTGTTAAGAGTCACAGGACAGACTTTTTAAAATGGCCTGGTCTTCCATGAATTTGCTAGGAGTACAATGGTGAAGGACTGAGTATTGGGCATCCATCCCCTCAGACCTCTCCCTGCTCAGTCCCCACCATGTGCCCCTTTCATTCCTCCCTTTTCTTCCTATCCCCGGGATTTCTTTGTATTTCAATCCCTTATCTCCCTGACCCCCTAACCGCTCTTCCAATGAAACATGAAAGGGAGGTGCAGACACTTTCCAAATTCATTGTCAAAATTGATTTGCTCTCTTGCTCATAAGCAAAGGGGGCATTTCCTAGTGCCTATAGGTTAAAGACCAAACATCCTGCCATTTGTGCCCATCCAACCCCCATAGTCTCACTTCAACCTCCCTTTCTAGCTCTATTTCTTAAATGTAGTGATGTAAGGTCCGGAATCACCGTAGCTGGGGACCTCCCCCATAACTGTGGGGTGTTCTTTTTATACCAAAGGAAGAGGCTAAGTATCTCCAGATTGATTTTAGGTAGCAGTTTAATCAGTCATTATGAATACTTACAAACAGGGGCGATCTTTGGTCTGGGGTAGCAGCCAGACAGTTCAGTGGATTCCTGTGAAGAACTCCAAAAATCCCCATGGTAATTATAGAAAACAGATAAAGGCTGGAGGAGCTAGAGAATGCATCACCGATAACTGGTGGATATTTTTGGCTTTCTGCTTAGTAATGAGCTTGGGAGTTAAGCCAATGAATTTACTTATCGATGGTGTCCCTGTCACAGATAGGTCCCGATATTCCTTGTTTTGGCTTTCATAGGTCATAGTATCTTAAGTTATGACTCAGTGTCTAAAATATAATTCAGTATCCGAGTTATGATAGTAAACAGGTCACCATGTTCGGGCTTCCACCTTTCACAGAGTTTATTTTTATGGCTTTTCACTTATTACTGTATTTTATGGCTTTTTCCCAATCGGGATCCCACAAGTGATATATTTTGTTTTGACACAATAGGCCCCCTACCCAATAGACTCTATTACAAAGTATTCCCTCCAAGACAGCTTATCAGCTATCAATAGGAAGGTTATATCCCAGGTCTGAGAGTAAGGTATGTCGTTGGCCACCATACTTGACTAGGATGCTGTTGTCTTCATTTACATTGTTATGGTGATTATGTGTTTTTGGTTCTGATTTTTTTTTTCTTTTTGTTGTCACTCTTGGTAGTTTAATTTGACAGTGTTCTGGAGATATCAGAATAATTCTCTTTGTTCTCATTTTGACATTTACCAATCTTTTTTTAAAGGGATTGATCTCTTTTCTTTCCCGTCATCTTCATTTCCAAATCTCTCTCACCTCCCTCCCTTCCCCAGGAAGCCATCCTTTGTCATGAAGAATAAAGAAGTTTTCTCTCTCTTTCCTGATCTTATTTCATCTCATGACATCACCCGTCCCCTTGGAAAACAAAGCATCACCACCAACAAGTCTTATTTCACAGGACTCATTGTTTGGTCACACCTCCAGCTGTTGAAATCCCATTTCAAGGGTCTCAGGTGCCACCTCCACCATGAAACCTTCTCACATCCCTACAGCTAGGAGTGATTCCTCCCTCAGTGAATTTCGTAGGCCCTTTGGGTCTCTCCTGCTCACTTGGACATAGTCTAATTTGGATTGGAGTTATTGGTGTAACTGTCTGCTCAGCCTGTTAAGACTGAAAGCTTTTGGAGGGTAGGGAGCTTATTTTTATCTTTATGTCTCCACAGGGCCTTGCACATAGTAGGCTCTTAATAAATATTTGTTGACATTCCTAAAGTACCAGTAACCTTGGATTTGGGAATGAGCCACAAAACTGCATTTATTTATAAATACCTCTCCTCTGATTGCTCAGCAGCTAGGAGGTGACCGTGGGCACGTGAATGTTATGCTGATGGAACACAAAGTCCAAAAGGTCCTACTGAGCTGGCAAGACTTTAAGTCCAGGCCTGGCCGCAGCTCTCCAAGGACCAGCCTGAAGGCTTATCCTCATGCAGACAGATGGGATATCCATCTCCCAATCCTATAGCATTCTGAAAGGAAAAGCTGATAAACATCAATATGTTTTCTCTTGGTAATGGTCTGGAAAGCATTATCTATGATGGTTCCAGAGCACTTCTCTAGAGAAAATGAGATAAATTACTAAATAAGCAAATAAGAGACAGTTTTTCAGTCCTGTCTGACTCTTCGTAACCCCATTTAGGATTTTCTTGGCAGAGACACTGGAGTGATTTGCCATTTCCTTCTCCAGTTCACTTTACAGATGAGGAAACTGAGGCAAGCAGGGTTAAGTGACTTGCTCAGGGTCACACAACTAGTAAGTATCTGAGGCCAGATTTGAACTCGGGTCTTCCTGGCTCTAGACCTTCTATTTTGTTGTTTGTCCTTCGTTCTGGAAGTGGGCCAACAGCATCATGGGTGATGTGTTGACTTGGCCATAAATTGGATTTAAGTGAGGCAGAGCTGCACAGAGTCGTCAGCCTCACACTTTCCTGCAGTCATCAAAGTCCAGTGGCAGGACAAAGGTGAAGTCAACTGGCAATGGCCTGGGATGCAGTGGATGACCTTGGCCTTTCTAAATTAAGGTCTTTGCTAGGCCTCAGTTTGTGTGAGGCAACACCCATTCAATGACTAAGGGCTAGGTAAGAATTGAGACAAAAGATGGCTTACTAAGGGCATCCCCAGCCTGAAGCAACCGTTCCATTTCTTGTGTTTCTCTGTTTTGTCAGTCTTAACATATCATGTTATGACTTTACATAGATTATTCAGTCCTCACAATAACCCTTAAGAACCATACCCTCGTTCTTCTACAATGGAAGACACTGTGGAAAGGGAGATACCTGGGTTTTTTTTTTAACTTTATTAAATTTTTCAGTGAATGAATGCATTTTCTCTTCTTCCTATTCCCTTGCACACACACCCCCCCACCCCAACCCTGCTGGGAGAAAAAAAAGAAAAAGAAAACTTTGGCATTTCTATGCCTTTGTAGGCTGTGCTCCAGGCCAGGAGTGCCCTCCCTCTTCACCTTCTCCTCTTAGAATCACCAGCTTCCTTCAAAACAAAGCTCCAGTGCCACACCCTCCAGAATTCCTCTTCCAATTCCCTCCAGCTTCTGGCACCTGGCCCCCCAGATATCTTGCATTTTTACATTTTTTTAAGTGTGTCTCCTCTGGTAGAATGTAAGCTCTTTGAGGGCAGGGGGGCTGTTTCTTTTTTGTCTCTGTAACCCCAGTGCAGAGCAGTGTCTGGCACACCGTATTCACCGTAATAAATATTAGTTGGTTGAATGATAAAGACTGAATTAAAGTTGAGACTACTGGCAGAGAATAGGGGTGGACTGTCCAAGGTCCGGCCTAGAGGGCTGAAAGCCCAGACATCCGTGTGCCCAGCAAGTAGAAGGGGTCACCTCACCCCCAAGATAACTTTACCTACTACACAACCAGGATGACCCCTTTGAACCTTGTTGCCCCCAACCTTCCCCTGTGGCTCAGGACCCCCAAAAAGAAGAATTCCCAGGCCTGAGGGGTTAGGAAGCATCATGGTGAGCCCAAGGATCTGGGTGGAGTTTCAGAATGGGGGCAGGCGAGGAGAAGCTACTGGAAACATGGGACAGGGAGAGGCAAGACCTCACCCCAAGAAGATAGATACTACTGATGAGGGGATGACCCTACCAGGGAAGGCTCTCCTTCCATGGAAATACCCTTTTCCCCCAACCTATCCTCTATTGGAATTCTATTGGAACTGGGGGGTGGGGACTTCTTTGATACACAAAATGCTAGCAATTAGGGGCTTCAGAGAGGCTGCTGGGGGTGGGGAGGGTCTGGCGGTGCCCATAGAGACAGTCCAAAAGACAAATTCTGGCTTTGTTAGCAGTCCCCTTGGGGGAAAGTTTTACTGACTCCCAGCCCCAGCCCTCTCTCCAGTTCTGGCTCTGGTGCCACCTTTTCCAGGCCCATCTTCTGTGCTGTCTTACTTTTTATTCGAATGGGGAAAGGAGGCCCAGCCCAAGAAAAAGACACTATAACCAGTTCCTAGGAGGGTGAAGGAAGAAAGGGAAAAGTGAGGGGTGTCCCAACCTGTGCCTGACCTCTCCCCACCAGATCCCCAGCTTCCAGCAGCACTCAGTACCCTCCCCACACCCGCACCCAGAGTCTAGAGTGGCCAGAGGATGGCAGATACCCCAGCCCAACCTGGGGACCCCCTAGACAAGACCGAGATGCCCAGAGAGAATTTAGGGTCCTCACACCCTGGACAGAAAGCCTCCCAATCTAGGGTTTAAACATCCCAGTAACTCAATATCAACTCCTCTTTTCCCTTCTTAATAACTCACCTCCCAAGGCTATGACCATGGTTGTGCCATATAGTAATCTATCTGTGGGCCCACCCTTCAGGTAGACTGGGAGATCATTGTTTTCCTGGGATGGAGACCATGAGAATAGGTAAGGGCATAGTCTTTGCCCTCACTCCCAAGGGTTCAAGCAAGGTTCTACAGTCAGGACTCCTGAAGGGGTTTCCTCCCCCTGCCCCTTGGGTGGAGGTCTCAGCCCTCCACCAGAAACCAGCGTCCCTCAGACCACAGAGGAATTGTTGGGGTCCCTGAGGGAGAGGACAGAACTGTGAATTGAGGGGGAGTCCCAAGGAAGGGGGCCATTAGGCAAAGAGGGGGCAGGTCTTGGGCTCCTCCCAACCTGAAAGAGTTTCTGTTTCTCTGCTACTTTGTTCTGAAAGAGGTTTCTGGCGCTGGAGCTGAAGGATCGGAGGAGAGCTCTGGTATGGGACACCTGGGAGGAGGGGCACACAGTGGATGTCATGAGACAGGTCCCAGGGTTTACAGGGAACTATAATATTAGAAGGAGCTGGGGTGAGGGTCTAAGGTCAGAGTGGGGTGGGGTGGTAAATCCCTGACATCTGGCACTTGCATCAGAATCTCAGCTTTGGATGGAACCCCATTAATCCTCTACACACGCCACCAGATTGGGGTGGGGGTACAGGGATGGGAGGTGCAGAAAGTGGCTTTGGGGGAGAATGGAGCTGACTCCATTTAGTGCTATATTCGCTGTTAATGATATTTCTTTCTTTTTCTGGGAAACTTTACTGATAGCCTTCTTCTGTGTTCCTCCCAGCCTTCAATCTCTTAACAGTTACAAAAGCAAATTCTTTGTACTTTGAATAGTTACCCGGAACTCATCCTCTTCTCTTTATTCTATCTAGTAGGGCGCACAGTAGGAGCTTAACAAATGCTAATTAACTGACTGATAAAAATAGGTCCGGTTTAAATTGCTATGCTAAAGATCTTTGTAGCCTTAAGGTTAAGCATCCTTTTTCTTTGGCTAAAACTATCCCTTTCCAAGTCTTACCAGACCTTAACCAGACCTGCTTTGTAAGCCTGCCTAGGTGAGCTACCTCATCTTTCCCCAGCTCTGGGTCACCGAGCTCAGGAGGTGAGACTCTGTCATCTGTGGAGTGGTGAGAGACACGTGTCTATCACCTCCTGCGGGGTGGGTCACACTCTGGAGTGCCTAAAGAAGCTGTACCTGTCACCTGGGCTGGCCTGTTCATACAGTGGCTAGTAAGGAACCTGAAAATCCTCGTAATGGGGTATAGGAGACGGCTCCGTCCCTGCCTATGGTCGGAAGGGGACCAGGAAAGGGTCCCAAATCGGGAGGTCAGAGGGGGCTGGGGGCGCTCACCAGCAAGCCCCTCATGATGCGTCCTATCCGTGACAAGGCCCTACTCCAACAGACCGAGGGCACGAGGCCGCTCGGCCGGCAAGAGGCATTCTCTCGGGCTCACGCGCTGCGCCCCTTCCGCCCCTTCCACACCTTCCATACCTGCGCGTCTTTCAGCCTTGGTCCCAGCATCCTCAGAGAAGAGGCTCCCACTGCCTGGGGGCTGTGGCCGCAGGCGCGAGCCGGCTTCCTATTGGCCGAAGGGGAAAGAGGAGGGGCCAGCGATGGACCAGAGAAATGCGCTTCTCAGCGGGAAAGCGCCCCTGGGGCAGATTCCCCTGGGTTCGAAGCGGGAGGGTTAGGGATGCTAACGCTCACACATCCGGGACGGTGTTGTTCCTTGAGCCCCTGTGGAATCACCGAAGACCCGGAGTCAGGCCCCCGATTTGTCCCGGGCTAGCTCCACAGCCCTGCGTATACGTTAGGCTGACTGTGTGAAAATCATGAAAGCCGGGAGGGCTCCTCCTGCTTTCTCTCCTCTTCCTCTTCTTCCTCCTCCTCCCCTTTTCCTCCTTCCCCTCCCCCTCCCCTCCCTCTCTTTTTCTTTCTTCCCTCCTCCTCCTCCGAATTTGTTAAGACTCTTTTTTTCTATTTTTTCCCACCAGTTTATGTAGTGTTGGAGTTAATTATTCGTTACATGATTGATAGGATTCACGTGTTAATCCATCTAGTGTTTAGGGTTTTTCCATTTATGGCTTATTCAGTTTCAAAGACTGGATTAAAGTGCTCTATTTCTTGTTAATCACTTTCTGTTAATCTGGGCATTTTATGTTTTTGTAAATATTCATCCATTTCATTTGAATTGTGATTTCATTGGCATATAATTGGGCAAATCGTTCCTAATAATTTCTCTTATTTCTTCATTTGTTGGGAATTTAATACTGGTAATTTGGTTTTCTTTTTTAAAAAAAAATTAATTAGCTGGTCACTTACTGTTTTGTTGTCTTTTTAAAAAACTGCTCCTAGTTTTATTCATTAATTCAGCGGGGGGGGGATTTAATTTCAATTTTCAGGATTCTATTTTGGCATTTAGTTTGGGGTTCTTAATCTTCGCTTCAAAGATCCTTTAATGAATATAATTTTTATTGCTTCTTGGTCTGTAAATAATGTATTTAATGCTTCTGCTTTTTCTGCATTTATTTGTGAGGTTTTTATGTCTTACTACATGATCAATTTTTGTGAGGGTATCATGCATAGCTATGATTATGTGTGCTTATAGGCTCGTTTGTCATATGTGTATGTATACATATAATATGTATGTGTATGCATGTATGTATGTGTGTATAAAATGTATACTCCTTTCTATTCCCATCCAATAATCTCCAGATAGCTATCATCTCTAACTTTTCTAAAATTCTATTCCTCCATTTCTTTTTTGTTTCTTTTTTGGTCAGATTTACTTAAGTATGAAAGGGGTGAATTGAGGTCCCTCATTATTATAGTTTCACTGTCTATTTCTCTCTGTAATTTATTTAACTCTTTCTTTAGGCATTTAGATGCTATTCCATTTGGTGCATATATGTTCAGTATTCATGTATCCATTCATTATCTATGAGACCTTTCACCAAAAGGTAGTTAGGTAGTTCAAAATGTTTATCTCTTTTAAATAGTCTATTTTTGCCTTTGTTTTGTTTGAAATTATGATGGCTACTTCTACCTGTTTAAAACTTCAACTGAAGCATTATCTATTTTGCTTCAGCTCCTTGTTTTAAGCCTGTGGACATCTTTCTGTTTCAATGTGTCTCTTATCAACAAAGTATTGTTGGATTCTGCTTTCTAATCCATCTTGCTACCCTTTTTTTTTTTTTTTTTTGGATTATACATGAGTTCATCCCATTCACATTCACAATTATGACAGTTAATTGTGTATTTCCCTCTATCTTATTATCTTTTTCTTTTCCTCATCCTTGTTTCCCATCCCCCCTTTAAGAATTTATATTTATCTCTCCTTTAATCTACCCTCCCTCTTATTCTCTTCTTTCCAATCTGTCTTTTTTCTCCTGTTCTCTGTTGAGTGAAATGCATTTCTGTGCCCTGTTATATGTGTGTTCTTGCCTCCTTTGATCAGTTCAGATGAAAGTGAGAGTCATGGTGGCTAGATCCACTTCCCTCCTTGTTTGTGTAGGCTTCTTGTATACTACAATAACATGAAATAATTTTTCCCATCCTTCTTAGCCCTTCCCCCTCCTAGTGTATTGTATTTGCCCTCCCCTTGCCTCACCCTTTTTTAATATTTCATTTATTGGTGATGAGTTTGTTTCTGGTCCAATATGGCTGATGAGCAAGCATTTTAGGAAATGTCCATTGTCTGTTCTGTCTAATCTAGCACTTCAATTTCCAGGAACATTTCTTCCTTGGTGAGAATAGCTATTGTTCCTTTCTTGTACCTGTTAAACCTGCTTCCCTTTGTGCGGTCCAATCTTGTCCAACCTACAATAAAAGAAACTAAGGCAGAGCTCCGCACCAATAACATTTTATTAAAGGGTCCATGGCCCCTCTAATGAAGTAGACCTCAATCTTCCTTACATTCTGAAATGCCCCCTTTCTTCAGGGCCTTGGATAGTGTGTGATACCCAGAGAATACAGATGAAGCAAACTAAAAATGCAGGGTCTCATTAGTTGATAGATCTTGATCTTGATCTTCCAGAAGGGTCTCCATAAAATACAGAATCCCATTGGTTGACAAATGAGCCTATAAGCAGACCCTGACAGACCTATCTTGACCTTTCAGGAGGTCCTACCTAGCTGGGCAGATTCATGGGTTGGGCTGATGTCAAAACATTTACATGAGCTAATGGGCTGGTAGAAAGGCAGGTGGCAAGCCGGCAAACAGGATCACTTATTGGTCAAATGCTCATGGTCATCTTGCCATGTTGGGCAATAGAAGGATGGAAAGAGACAGAGGGGCAACAAAAATAGCTGGGGAACTTTCCATGTCATTGAGTCACCTCCACCATGCTGGGCTTGGCCACCGTAACAAGGAAAAACAAGGGTGGAGGTCCTCTAGTTAGCTTCCTATGATTAAGCAAGTGAATTTACAATCTGCAGTTCACAGTTCTGGGGCTTAGGATACAGAACTTATAATCACTACCCCTATGGAATCATATCAAACTGATTAATACTGATTGGAATAACATAGGGATCCAATTAATCAGCTATCACACCTTATTGGGCATATCAAATGAGTGACTCCTGTGTTTATATTCAAAGTTTCTTCTCAGCTCTGGTCTTTCCATTGATAATGCTTGGAAATCCTCTATTTCATTAAAGATTCATTTTTCCTCCTGTAGGATTATACTTAGTTTTGCTGGGCAAGTTATTCTTAGCTGTAAGCCTATATCTTTTGCCTTCTGGAATACTATATTTTTAGCTCTCTGCTCCTTTGTTGTGGTGGCTGCTAAATTTTGTGCAGTCCTGACTGGGGCTCCTTTCTGACTGGCTGCTTGCAGTATATATTTTGTTTGACTTAGATGCTCTGGATTTTGACTCTAATGCTCCTGGGAGTTTTCATTTTGGAGTTGAGTGGTAAATTCTTATTTCCACTTTGCCCTGTGGTTCTAAGAGGTCTGGATGGTTTTCATTTATAATTTCTTGCAATATAATGTCTAGGCTCACTTTTTGGCCACTGGTTTCAGGTAGTCCAGTGATTTGTAAATTATGTCATTCGATTTGTTTTCCAGGTCTTTTTTTTTTTTTTTTTTTGGCTGAGATACCTTACATTTTCTTGTATGTGTTTTCTTTGACATTGTTTTATCATTTCTTGTTGTTCATATCCCGTGACCTACCTTTCCACCATTACACACGGTGAAGATCATACCTAGGTATGATTTTGTCATCTCCCACAGATCTCCCATTCCATGTTCATGAACCCTGAAACGTCTTTATCTCATCGTACTCTTTCCACCATACGTCCACCTCTTTCTCTGCCTTGAAAGCCTTAGTCCTGTTCTTCAAACTCACCACAACTTCTAGTCCCTCCACCTCTCAGCTCTTTCCTGGTCATGCATCACTCCTCTTCTAGCTACACTCTCTTCCCTTCCCCATATTAATCCCTTGATGGGCCATTTCAACTCTATCGGATCTGAAAAAAATCATGAAACCCTGATGATTGAATCCACTAAGAATTTATGTTCTACAATCTCATATGGGCCCTCATTATAGACAGGTAATACATTTATACCTCCCTATTCAATTCACTGTTTCACTCACCAGGTCTTTTCCAAATCTTTTCCTCCCTAGGGAGCAGCTAGGTTAAGGAAGACCTGAGTTCAAATCTAGCCTCAGACACTTACTAGCTGGGTGACGCTGAGCAAGTCACTTAACCTCTCTTTGCCTCAGTTTCTCCACATGTAAAATAGAGAAAATAAAAGCACCTATCTCCCACAGTTGTTGATCCCAGGATCAAATGAGATAATAGTCATTAAAAAACTTAGTAAAATGAGATAATAATTATAAAGTACTTAGCACAGTGCCCAGCACATAGTAAGTGCTATGTAAATGTTAGCTATTATTATTATATTATTCCTCAAACCTCCCATGGCTCCCCTGCCCCCACCACAGTCTCAGCTGAGAACCTTCCTAACCATTCATTCTATTCCAAATTGACATCACAGAATTACATGTGATAACTACAAGTCTCCACAGGTGATAAATGTAAGACCTATATGTGTGGTAAGGAAATATATGCGGTGGTGGTATTCACTCGGTGTATCTACTGAGACTGGTTAAAAAAAACAAACCATCCAGCCAAGAGGTTTGAATTGTCTTAGGGTGCAGTATTTGAGTTAATCACCTAGTGGAAGTCTATTTAAGGTTACAAGACTAGAGGTCTCAGCGACCATGTGCGTGGGTTAGCCGCTTTTCAATAGCCTGCAGTACCCCTACTGGCCACCAGAGGGTACTAAAGCCTACAGATGTCTGAGCAGTTCTCCCTAAACTGAGCTCCATTCTCAGCTCCAAATTACCTTTCTTTGAAATGAAGTATCAGTCAAGTATTATAAAGTGATATTTACTACATTTACATGGTTCAGTGTCCCCACTCCCTGAGATATTCCCCTCTCTTCCTTCATAGCAGTCATAGATCCAGACATTCAATATATGAACACATAGCTTTAATGACATAGAATTAAAATGCATAAGGAAATAAAAATCCTCCATATCCTGTCCCAGTCATGCTGGTCCCTGATGGATCTTTGGAGCGGACCAGAAACCCTCCTAAGCACTCACACCTGGGGCCCCTAAAAGAGGAACAGGGGACAGGTGTTCCCTCCCTCACCTCAAGCTCAGGGAAAGATGGGAAGAAGATGGTTTTTCTCTAGGCTCAGCAGCCTGCTGGAAAACAGAATTCATAGAAGTGGCAGGCCCTCCTGAGATCTGGGGGGGCAAGACACTTGGTGGATTCTGGGTGGTGCTAGAAAAGCGATCAGAAGCTAATGGGGCATTGTGTGACTATATTGTTGAATATGATTGTAGTCTGGTTTTCTCTCCTAACTGCCTAGATGGAATCTCAGCACTCACCTCTTGACTTCTGGCCCTGGCTGCCTCAAAATCAGGGAAAAAGATCACAAAGTACAATGAGTGCCCCCCCCCCCCCCACCGCCCCTTAGAAATATTAAGATAGCATCTTAATAGTGCTAGCCTGGTCTGAAGATTTTGGACTATTCTGAGAAAAACTCTTCTTTTTCTTACTATTAGTTCTGAAACAATGCCCCCATTCTCCTCTCTCTTATCAACCCAGGCTGACTCCTCCTTTGAAGTAATTAGGGCAGTAACTAGACAGGACACAGGCAAGGGAGGAGAGAACCTAGACTTGTGCACATAAAAATAGCAGCCTCACCCCTCCACGCCCTGAAGGGATAACGAATGGAATGACCCGGTCAAGAGAAGACTACACCTCCTTTTTACTTCCAATCACCTGAGGGTGGGGGTGGGGGAGAGACCGGAGTCTTTGAGGGGAGTGGCCCTTTGAATGAATTTTAGGAAAATGGTTTTCCAAGATTAAGTGATAATTGTTCTTGATTGGTGGAGCAAAATGCTAACTTTTACCTTATTCTGAGTTGTATAACTACATTAAATTTCCTTGTTCAGGAAACCTATAAATGTTACTTTAAAATGTCTTGGTTTAGAGAGCTGTCTGAGAGTACTAGCTGTCTCTATCAGTTTGGATGTTTTGCTCTCCTAGCTGAACGTTGCTTGGATTTAGAATAACAACAAATTTGGGAGAATTGTTTCAGGCAGACTTATGCCTACCAAACAGGTACCAGGATAGATTTTTTTTTTCTTCAACAGATTTTTTTTTTTTTTAATCCTGCCATGCAGATCTATACTCCTGTCACAAAAGAATTATTGCAGCCACACTGAAAGCCAGGGCAATCAATCTCTTTCTTGTGCTGAGATTTCAGAATCTACTCCAAATCATTCCTTTGGGCTCAAAGGATCTCCAAGGAGATTTAAAAGCAGGATTGAATCTCTGAGCTACACATAGAATTTCAGACTGGGAAGGAGCCATTTTGCCCAACCACACCCCTAAAGGAATGCTCACTACAACATGACTGACAAGTGGTCATCAAAGGAATCCGATCAATTAATCAATAAACATTAAGCATCTACTATGTACCAGGTGATGGGGTATGTGCCCATCATTCAGTTTCAGAAGCCCAGACCTTTGCCCCTTTTCTCCAAAAGGAATTTGGCTCCCATTTGTTTACAGACCCCAGAAAACCCTTAAACTTTTAGATTCCTTATAGACTCCTTTTATTTCCCTTTGAAAGCCTTAGCCTTACCTTTTGATCTTATTCAGATGCACCTTTGCCCCTAGCCCTAAAAAGAATCTGGCTGCCATTTGTCTACAGGTCCCAGAAAACCCTTAAAACTTTTAGGTTCCTTATCTACTCCCCTTATCTCTCTTTGAAAGCCCTAAAAAACTTCTACCTTCCAGTTCTCTTCATTATCTATTCCATTGTTTATTCAATCTCTGAGACCTTCCAAACTGAATTCTCACCTAGTTCCTTTTCCCAACCACCCCCCTCCTTCCTCTGGCCACCCAAAGTTACTTTAGTGTATATAAGATCCACCCTGGCCCCCATTCAAATGCCGAGAATCTCTCATGCCTAGAGGCTGAGCTTTCTCATGCCTGCTTGTCCTTACAGGTGTCACCTGGCCTGTGTGATTTATCTCTAATAAACTTTTTCTCTGGCTGGAAGAAGATTTGAGTTGAATTCTTTCAGGCAGGGCCCGGCGCCTCAATCTTGGGGTCCATTCGAGCACCCCAAACCTCTAGAATTCTTCACCAGGTAGGCAGCTAGGTGGTACAGTCCTGAAGTCAGGAAGACTTATCACTGAAGCCTCAGACACTTACTAGCTGTGTGACCCTGGACAAGTCACTTAACCCTGTTTGCCTCAGTTTCCTCATCTGTAAAATGAACTAGAGAAGGAAATGGCAAACCACTCCAGTATCTCTGCCAAGAAGAGCCCAAATGGGGCCATGAAGAGTTGAGTTGGATATGACTGAAAGGACTGGATAACAACAACAAAAAGATGCCGGGCACTGTGCTAGGCACTGGAAATACAACAAGAGGCAAAAGACAAGCCTTGACCTCAAGGAGCTTACAATCTAACGGGGGACTCAACAAGCAAGTAAATATATACAAACAAGCTATATACAGGATAAATAGGAAATAGCAGTAGGGAGGCATTAGAATTAAAAGAGATTAGGGAAGGCTTCCAGCACAAGGTGAGATTTCAGCTCGGACTTAAAGGAGACAAGCAGAGCCTTCCAAGCATGAAGGACAGCCAAACTGAGAGATGGAGCATCTTGTCCTAGGAAAAGCCTGGAAGCCTGAGTCACTGGATTGAAGAGTATGCATTGGCAAGTAAGAACAGTAGAAGAGGCCAGGGTATAAAGGGCTTCGAATGCCAGACAGATGATGTATTTGATGTATTTGATGACAATGTATTTTGATCCTGGAGGCAATAGGAGCCACTGGACTGGCTCATTCATTGAGGAGGGGGTGACGTGGTCAGACGTGTGCTTTAGGAAAATCCCTTTGGTGGCTGAATGGAACAGGAGAAACTTGAGTCAGGCAGACCCCACCCCCACCCCAGCAGCTATTGCACAAATCCAGGCTTAAAGTGATGAGGGCCTGGACTGGGGTAGGGGCAGTGTTAGAGGAGAGGAAAGTGTATATGAGACCTTGTGGAGGTGAAATAGACAGACTTGGCAACAGGCTGGATGTGGGGGAGAGAGTGAGGAGTCCAGGATGACCCCCTAGGTTGTGAGCCTGAGGGACCAGGAGGATGGTGCTGCCTTCTGTAGTAAGAGAGGTGTGTGTAGGGGGGACGGTTTGGGGGGAAAGATGATGAGTTCCATTTTGGACATTGACTTTCAGATGTCTCCTTCGAGATGTCTGAAAAGTACCTGGAGATGTGCTCCAGCAGAGAGTTTGAAGTAGGAAAGGTAGATTTGAGAGTTATCAGCATAGAGATGGTAATTAAATCCATCGGAGCCTAAGAGATCGACAGGTGAAGTAGTGTGGAGGGAGAAGAGAAGAGGATCCAGGACAGAGTCCTGAGGGATATGTAGGGTCTGAGGGTGTGATCTGAAGGAGGATGGGGAGAAAGAGCAGTCAGCTGGAAGGAGAACAAGGATTTTTATCCTGAAAACCTAGAGAGGAGAGAGTATCAAGGAGGAAAATGATCAGCAGTGCCAAAGACTACAGAGAAGTTAAGGAGAATGAGTTGAGAAAAAGCCATTGGATTGGGTAACAGAGATCACTGGTCACTTTGGAGAGAGCAGTTTTGGGGGAAAGATAAGGTCAGAAGAGAGAGGAGAGAGAGCGGAAACACCTGTTGCAGATGCCTTTTCAAGGAGTTTAGCTCCAAGGGGCAGAAGAAATAATGGGATGATAGGGATGGAAGGATCAAGTGGGGTTTTTTTCAGGATGTTGGAGACATGGGCGTGTTTGTAGGCAGTAAAGGATGAGTCAGTAGAGAGAGAGAGATTGATCATTGAAAGAATGGGGATGATAGAGGGGTCAATGTGTTGGAGGAGATAGGATGGAATGGGATCACTTGAATGAGTAGAGGAGTCAGTCTTGGTAAGGAATAAGGCTCCTTCATCAAGTGAGACAGGGGTGATGGAGGAAAGATTGGCCAAAGGCATCTGAGTGATAGGAAATGAAGAAAAGGGGGAAGGAGGGGCTTATTGCAAATGACCTTAATTTTTTCCTGTAAAATATGAGACAAAGGTTCTCAGCTGAAGAGGGGGGGGGGCAGAGGCAGCCACAGGAGGTTTGAGGAGGGATGAAAGGTTTGGAAGAGTGGGAGAGTGTGGTGATAAGAGAGGGATAGTAGGATTGCCTAGCAGCAGTGAGGACCCAGTGAGGTTGTCTGATACAAATCCCATTCTCGACTGCTGGACAGCTCCTGACAGGCTAAGGATCTACATTTTATCCCTGGGGCAGTGGGGATGTGGAAAATTTTGAGCAGGGATATAATATAGTCATGTATAGTTCAGCTTTGAAGATAATTTGGATTGGATCAGGGAGAGCTTGGAGGCAGGGAGAGCAATTAGGAGGCTCTTTAACATAAAAAAAAATCAGAAAAAGAGATGAGAAGAGGATATGGAAGCCAACAGGACATTCTGTTGCTGCTTTATCAAAGTAGCACTTCCATGGAGGTAAGAAGCAATACAAGGACACTCTCAAGGTCTCTTTGAAGAACTTTGGAATTGATTGTGAGACATGGGAGACGCTGACAAAGGACTACCCTGGTGGTGGTGCTGGGCTCTATGAGTGAAGCAGAATTGCAGTATCTCAAAAGAAGCAGGAGATATGCAAATTTAGGGACGCCTCCTCTCCAAATGTTCATGTGGACTATTTGTGCTCCACCTGGGGCAGAGCCTTCCCAGCTTATATTGGTCTGATCAGCCACCTTCAGACACACTGTACCTTGACCCCAACATAGCAATGTCATTTTGGTCCTAGTCGAAAACGGGCAACAAACATATCATTTGAACAAATTGCAAAGTTTTAAGATTTTTGTAGGCGTATTCTAAAACCTTGTTTTCAAAGGTAAGATTTGTTTTTGTTGGTAGTTACTAATGTTTAGGATAAACCAGTAACAACAATATGTATTTTTCCATGGTCTGAGCCGTCTGACATGCCAGGGATGGCAACCACAGAAATGGCTTAAGGAATCCTCACTGAACTCTACCATTGTCTCCTTGCCTATCAGAAGAGAGTGTCTTCTTCCAAAGCCTGGCCTCCCCTTTACCGAGAATCACCGAGAGATATAGCAATCTGTCATCAGCTGATTATCAATCGGTCAACAAACATAGTGAGAAATCAGACCCCAAAGTAGTCACAGCAGGACACTGATCCAGTCACCGCTGCCAGCCTGAAAAGGAAGGATCTCTCTCGGTCAGAAGAACAACGGCCCCTCCCCTTTCTTGCCAACACTTTTATTCTCCAAATGCTGGGCTGTTCTGGCAGCTGTCCAAATAGAGTCCGTGCTGTGTGTCTGGTCTCTCACCCTCTTCTGTTGCACCATTGTATTTTTTCTGGATGTTTCCCCACTTTAGCCTTGTTTTCCTAGTTAGATTCTTTCTATCCCCTCTGTCCTTGGGGTGCCTCCTCATTGAGGTGCATCCTACATAGCAGTCAGGGCTCCACGGAAGGCATAGCAGCATCCGGCCAATGCCCTCCTTAAGGGTGCAGCCAGGAAGGCAGAGGTTGAGAGGACCACACAATCCACCCATTCATTCCCTCAGCAGCCCTTTTCCAATCCCCCTCGCTGGGGGCTCCTCCCCCTCCCCACTGGGAGGCCTGGCACCAGTCTGGAAAAACAGGGAAGCATTAAAAAAAAATAAAAAGTTTGGAAGATGACAAGGAAAATACGCAGGAAAATTTTGTTACTAATTCGTGAAAGAAAATACCTTTGTTGGTAAATAAGCTACATGTGAAAAACAAATTTTATAGTTTCAAGCATGATTTTTCTTTTCCTTTCGGGTCTGTTTCATGTATCTGAATGTGTTTGTTGATGTTTACTAGGTATATAACACACACACACACACACACACACACGTGCGCACACACACGGAAATGCCTTGAGAATCTGAGTGTGCACACCTTGTGAACGAAACTGCAGCCACTTTGTGGAACTTTTTTCCTTTAGTTTTGGCCTCCCTCCACAACACTGAATCCCCAAGAGCCTTGATCCTTCACTGATTCTATGGGTCTCATGCCCTAAATTTCTTTCCCTTTATTCATCCAAGACAAGTATAAGGAATGTCCACACCGGGAAGTGCCTCCCAGGATACGGTGCAGTTTAGTCAACAGACTACTGGATTTGGAAGTTGTTCAGTCATTTCAATCATGTCCAATTCTCTGTGACCCCATTTGGAGTTTTCTTGGCAGAGATACTGGAGTGGTTTGCTATTTCCTTCTCCAGCTCATTTTACATTTTACAGAAGTAATGTACATTTACAGATGTCATATACCTTTTCCTCATTCTACAGATGAGGAAACTGAGGCAAACAGGGTGAAGTGACTTGCCTAGGGTCACACAGCTAGTAAGTATCTGAGGCTGGATTTGAACTCATGAAGATGAGTTTCTTTCCTCATCTGTAAAATGAGGGAGTTAAACTCCATGGCTTTTGAGTTTTCCTTTGTTTCTAGAGCTGTGATCCTTATCTTTTCTACATTACCACATGATTGTCAATATTCTTCTACCTCTGGAGGGAATTCCAGGGGTGAGTGCTCCCTCCCTCTGGGGCAGGAGGCTATACAGGAGGCCAAGACCATGCTGAAACCACTATGCAAGTGTTTTGGACTAGATGATTTCTCCTTCCTTCCATCCGACCTTGGACTCAGACCTTCCTTTACAACATGGGCAGTGGCCAGTTGTGCCAGGGGGCAGAAGAGGAAGCAAGAAATGAAGCCAACTTTTGCCCCTTTGCTATTGAAAATGAAAACTGCTGGGATGGGGGGAGGGTAGAGACGACCACCCCTGGCTGCCAGTGATCAAGACAATGCTGGAGGGGAGCAGAGGCCATTGCTGTTTGGCCAATGCCAGCCCTATCCCAATGGGACAGGAGCAAGGCACGACTGCCACTGTCATGGCGGCTAAGGGGCTGGTGGAAGATGAGAGCATCCATCTCAGGTAGGTCACAGACCCCTCCCCCCTCCGTACACACACTTCCTTGTTCCTTTTCTGTTTCTGAGGATATGGGAGGAGGCTGGGACATGACTATCAGAGGGGAGTGGTTGGCAGGTTCTTTGCAATTTTGCTATGTTCAAGAAACCATGTGGCCACAGAAATGTTGGCTGCCTATGAATCATCAATTTGAAGGTTGTTGATGGAGAACAGGAAATTTCCCAATACAAGTAGAGTAGGAGTGAGCCATAGAGGTTTTCAAATTTTAAAATCCCAAGGTATATTTCTTATCACACCCTAGATTCATTCAGAACTCAGTCAGAGAGGGCTTTGGGCTTTTTTTTTTAACTTATATAATATTTTATTTTTCCCTAATTTTTAATATTCATTTAAAAAACTTTGAGTTCCAAATTCTCTCCCTTCTTCCCTCCCTACTCTCCCTCATTGAGAAAGCAAGCAATTCAATAGAGGTTATACATGTGTAGTCATGCAAAACATTTCCATAATAATCATGTTGTGAAAGAAAACAGATCCCCCTCCAAAAAAAACCCTTAAGAAAAATAAAGTAAAAAAGCATGCTTCAATCTGTATTCAGATACCATCAGTTCTTTCTCTGGAGATGGATAGCATTTTTCATCATAAGTCCTTCAGAGTTGTCTTGGATCGTTGTATTTCTGAGAATAGCTAAGTCATTCACAGCTGATCATCTTACACTATTGCTGTTACTTTGTACACAGTACAATTCACTTTGCATCAGCTCATGTAAGTCTCACCAGGTTTTTCTGAGAGCATCCTGCTCATCATTTCTTATAGCACAATAATATTTCATCATAATCACATACCACAACTTGTCCAGCCATTTCTTAATTAATGGACATTCCCTCAATTTCCAATTCTTTGCCATTAGAAAAGAGCTGCTATAAATATTTTTGTATATATAGGTCCTTTTCCTTTTTATTTTTTTTTATCTCTTTTGGGATACAGCCCTAGAAGTGCTATTGCTGGGTCAAAGGATATGCATGGTTTTATAGCCCTTTGGGCATAGTTCCAAATTGCTCTATGGAATGGTTGATTCAGTTCACAACTCCACCAACGGTGCATTAATGTCTCATTTTTCCCACACCCCTCCAACATTTGTCATTTTCCTTTTCTGTCCTGTTAGTCAATCTAATAGGTATGAGGTAGTACCTTGGAATTGTTTTCATTTGCATTTCTCCAATCAGTAGTAAGTTAGAGCCATAGATAGCTTTGATTACTTCATCTGAAAACTGTTCATATCTTTTGATCATTTATAAGTTGGAAATGCCTCTCATTTTAATAAATTTGACTCAGGTCTCTATGTGTTTGAGAAATGAGGCCTTTAAAAGAAAAATGTGCCTCAAAATTTTTTTCACAGTTACTATTGCTAACTGTATTTCCCTCCATCCTATTTCCCCCTCCCCATTTCTTCTATTCGTTCTCTCTTTTCACCCTGTCCCTCCTCAAAAGTATTTTGCTTCTGACTACCCTCTCTTCCAATCTGCCTTCTCTTCTACCACCCCGCCACTCTTCTCTTATCTCTTTCTCCTCCTACTTTCCTATAGGGTAAGGTAGATTTCTATATTCAATTGGGTGTGTATGTTATTCCCTCCTGGAGCCAATTCTGATGAGAGTAAGGTTCACTCACCCCACCCCCCCACCTACCCCATCTTATCCTCCACTGTAAAAAGGCTTTTCCTTGCCTCTTTTATGTGAGATAATTTACCCCATTCTACCTCTCCCTTTCCCTTTCTCCCAGTACATTCCTCTCTCACCCCTTTACTTTTTTTAGATATTATCCTTTCATACTCAATTCACACCTGTGCCCTGTGTCAATATATGCTCTTTCGAACTACCCTAATAATGAGAAAGGTCTTATGAGTCATAAGTATCATCTTCCCATGTAGGAATGTAAACAGTTTAACTTTATTAAGTCTCTTATGATCTTCCTTTCCTGTTTACCTTTTTATGCTTTTCTTGAGTCTTGAATTTGAAAGTCAGATTTTCTTTTTTTATATATAATTAATTTATTTTTAAGTTTTCAACATTCACTTCTATAAGCTTTTGAGTTTTAGATTGTCTCCCCTTCCCTCTCCTCCCCCCTCCTCAAGACAGCATGCAATCTGATGTAGGCTCTACTTCTACATTCATATTAAACCTACTTTCACATTAGTCATGATGTAAAGAAGAATTAGAACTAAAGGGAGGAATGATGAGAAAGAGGAAACAAAACAAAACAACAAAAGAAAAGGAGAGCAAATAGTATACTTCCATCTGCATTCAGACTCCATAGTTCTTTGGATGTGAATAGCATTTTCCATTATAAGTAGTTGTCTTAGATCCTTGCATTGCTAAGGAGAGCCAAATCTATCAAAGTCACTCATTGCACACTGTGGCTATTACTGTGTACAATGTTCTCCTGGTTCTGCTCATTTCACTCTGCATCAGTTCATATAAGTCTTTCCAGGTTTTTCTGAAGTCTGCCTGCTCATCATTTCTTGTAGCATAACAGTATTCCATTGCATTCATATACCACAACTTGTTTGGCCATTCTCCAGTTGATGGGCATCCCCTCGATTTCCAATTCTTGGCCACCATAAAAAAAAGCTGATATAAATATTTTTGTACATGTGGGTCCTTTTCCCATTTTTATGATCTCTTTGGGATAATAGCCCCAGAAGTGCTATTTCTGGGTCAAAGGGTATACACAGTTTTATAGCCCTTTGGGCATGGTTCCAAATTGCTCTCCAGAATTGTTGGATCAGTTTACAACATCATCAACAATGCATTAGTGTTCCAATTTGCCCACATCTTCTCCAACATTTATCATTTTCCTGTCTTATCATGTTAGCTAATCTGATAGGTGTGATGTGGTACTTCAGAGTTGTTTTTATTTGCATTTTTCTAATCAATAGTGATTTAAAGTATTTTTTCATATGACTATAGATAGCTTTAATTTCTTCCTCTGAAAACTGCCTATTCATATCCTTTGACCATTTATCAATTGGAGAATGAGAAAGTCAGATTTTCTGTTCAGCCCTGGTCTTTTCATCAGGAATGCTTGAAAGTCTTCTATTTCACTGAAGATCCATTTTTTTCTCCTGAAGGATTATACTCAGTTTTGCTGAGTAGGTGCTTTTTGGTTATAATCCTAGCTGCTTTGCCCTCCATAATATCATATTCCAAGCCCTCCATTCCTTTAATGTAGAAGCTGCTATATCTTGTGTTATATTGACTGTGGCTACACAATACTTGAATTGTTTCTTTCTGGCTGCTTGCAATATTTTCTCCTTGACCTGAGAGCTCTGGAATTTGTCTATAACATTCCTGGGAGTTTTCATTTTGGGATGTCTTTCAGGAGGTGATGGGTGAATTCTTTCAATTTCTATTTTACCCTCTGATTCTAGAATATCAGGGCAGTTTTCCTTGATAATTTCTTGAAAGATAATGTCTAGGCTCTTTTTTTTATTATGGCTTTCAGTTAGTCCAAGAATTTTTAAATTATCTTTCCTGGATCTATTTTTCCAGGTCAGTTGTTTTTCCAGTGAGATATTTCACATTGTCTTCTATTTTTTTCATTCTTTTGGTTTTGTTTTATTGTTTTCTGATATCTCATAAAGTCATTAGCTTCCCTTTGCTCAATTCTAATTTTTAAGGAATTATTTTCTTCAATGAGCTTTTGGACCTTTTTTTTCCATTTGGCCAGTTCTACTTTTTAAGGAGTTTTTTTTTTTTTTTTCCAGTGAATTTTTGTGCCCCTTTTTCCATTTGGCCAATTCTGCTTTTTAAGGCATTTTTCTCATTGGATTTTTGAACCTCTTTTACCATTTGGCCTCATCTATTTTTCAAGGTGCTATTTTCTTCAGTATTTTTTGGGTCTCCTTTACCAAGCTGTTGACTCATTTTTCATGATTTTCTTGCATCTCTCTCATTTCTCTTCCCATTTTTTCCTCTATTTCTTTTACTTGCTTTTCAAAATCCTTTTTCATCTCTTCCATGGCTTGAGACCAATTCATATTTTTCTTGGAGGCTTTTTATGTAGGAGCTTTGACTTTGCTATCTTCTTCTGAGTGTGTATTTTGATCTTCTTGTCACCATGGTAACTTTCTATAGTCAAGAGTTTTTTTTCCCATCGTTTGCCCATTTTTCCAGCCTATTACTGGATTTTTAACTCTTTGTTAGAGTAGGGCTCTGCTTCCAGGGTGGAGGGTGCACTGTTCTAAGTTTTAGGGGTTTGTCCAGGTTTTGTCAGAGATACTTCTAGGGACCTGTAAGTTTTCAGTTTTTCTAAGGTGGTATGATCTAGGGAGAGGTGTGTTTACTACTCTCCCGGTCTGTGTTCTGGTCTGTGAGTGACCACAAGCACTCTTTTCTGCCCTGGAACTGTGACCACAAGTTCAGGTGTGCTAGTGCTCTTCCTTGCCCTGAGACTTCGACCTGGATCTGAGTAGGGGCAAAGCAACAGAGTCCTGCCTCAGTGTCAGCAAAGAGACCCCTGTAGTCTCCTTCTGATCAGTTCTTTGGCCCCCTTGCCATCTGTGGGCTGAGAATTCCAGAAGCTGCTGCTGCTGCTGCTGCTGCTGCTGCTGCAATTCAGTGGCTCCCAAGGTCTGCTCCTGGTTTGCTGGGGCTTGGTCTGCATTGGCTTAGCCTGTACTGGACTGAACTCCTCTCTCACCCTGGTGCAACAGACCTTTCCTGCTGACCTTTCAAGTTTTCTTGGGCTGGAAAATTGTTTCACTCCATCTTTTTGTGGCTTCTGCTGCTCTAGAATTTGTTTAGAGTCCTTATTTAAAGGTATTTGGAGGGGTTTAGAGGAGAGCTCAGGGAGTCCCTGCCTTTACTCTGCCATCTTGGCTCTGCCCCCATTCTCAGTGAGGGCTTTGTATTCTGAGCACCGAGCACACCAAGGGCCTGGTACTATGAGTAAGAGACAAACCCTTAGTGAATTTTCATTGATTGATTGATTGATTGAAGTTGTCCTGATATGGTAGGGCTGAGCTGCTTGAGAACAAGGAAAAGGGATCCTTTGCTCTTTCTGCCAGGAGGAGTCACAATCCCTGGGAAATAGGGCTTGCTTCATTTTCAGCCAAGGTCAGCACTTGGAAGCTTTGCCAAATGTAGGAAAAAAGCAAGGTTTTCTGCTGGGCAGAATAAACTCCAAAGTCATGGGGTTTTTTCTTGCTGAAAGGTATTTAAAAGATAGATACAAAGATAAGTAGATAGATCTGGTTCCATTCTAAGATGGAGAAGCTTGGTGAGCCTACTTGTGGCCTTGTGTCACTGAAGGGTGGTGATAAAGGGTTTTCTGGTTGACTGAGGATCTGAAAGGATTAATGACTCATAAGCGGTTGAGTTCATGCACTAAGTGAGTATGCAAAGAGGATTATCTGCCTTTTTTCTTTTTTAAAAATTTGTCCTTCCTAGCAGCCAGTGAGCTAGAATTGTGGTGAGCTCCTTGGTGAGAGAAAGGTGACTGCCTATTTCCCACCTGGTCGCCCTGTGTCCGAGTGCACATGCCGACTCATTTCTTGGATGTTTATTCTTTCGTGATGTTAGTACTCCTCACCTTCATACATTCTCGACAAGTATTTCTCACTCCCATTGTACTTTGAATCCATTCTTCCAAGGGACCTTGTGTGTGTGAGGGGAAACTATGCACCCAGGTTGGGGGAATAGCAACTGGTTTTGCGATACTTTCTCTGTAAGCACCCTTTTCTAAAAACTAAGAGACTGCTACTGGCTGACTGATAATGGGAAGCACACAGGATGGGGACTTGGGAATGCTAGTGTTAGAAACTCCAGACATTCTCAAGGTCGTCCCTAGGACCCACTGGGGAATAATTATCAGCTGATTTTTAGGGATCTGACCTGACAGTTCCAGGTAGGAGTTGGGGAGCTGATTCCTTGAAGCTAGAAGATGTAATCTTATTTATGGTAGAATGAAGAGTAGAGATGCCTCTGTTTGATTTAATTAAGAGGAGTAACTCTTCATTTAGCCTTGACTGGATTTGGAAAGGGAGTAAAAAGAATTTCAGGAAGATATTTTCTGCAAGGGTGCACTGGCATTATTATGACTATTTTTCTATTTGGTAAATTTTAAAAAAAAATCCCAAACTTAAATTATATATCTCTATTTTAAGTTACTGTGAGATTTCATATTTTATTTTAGGATTCTTATAAAATATAAGTGGAAATTGCTTGAGTCAGAAGGAATTCCAATTAGCAGGAGGATGAGGAGTGGGGTGCTGGTCTCTATTGTTACTCTACCACCATTGATGATGATAATAGCATCTACATCTTAGGGTTATTTTGAGATATAGGTTATATGTTATGGAGATATATCTACAAGGTGTTTTGTCGACCTGAAAACAATCTAAATGTTAGGTAAGATTATCACATGAATGGATTTTTGTTATTGTTGTTCAGTCACTTCAGTTACTTGCGACTCTTTGTGACCCCATTTGGGGTTTTCTTGGCAAAAATACGGGAGTGCTTTGTCATTTCCTTCCTCAATGAATGGATTACACAATCCAATAAATTGAAAGAGAATGAAAGAATAGATAGGAAAATAAGTCAGCAAACTATTATATCCAAGAAATGCATTTATTGGTTTTTTTTTTTTTGTAGAAATGCATTTAGAATAAATACACACACAGAAAGAAAACTGAAGGCTGAAACAAAATGGATGTACTATGACATCAGGTGAGGCCAAACAAGCAGAAATGGTGATTATCCTGGCATTAGGCCCCTATGTCTCTTAATGAAAAATGTTAAAGGAGGCCCTGACCCTTGACCCTGAGTGTGACCCTAAGCCTAAATCTAACTAACCCTGACCTTATCCTAGACTTATCACCCTTATCTTTTTTGTTAAGATAAAAAGGTCTTCTCTATGGGGAAGTGATGTAGTGGTCAACTATCCCTTGGACAGATTGAAGGTAAACTGAGGCAAGTAAAGATGCGGAACTACCATAGGGCAAATAGGTCTTTCCTCCAGGGCGCAAGTGAATGAGGTGGGCGGGTGGGGCAGGTACCTGCAGTCTTCGGAAGAGGGAGTGCATCAGATTCTCTGGGAGCAGCGCTGAACTGGCCCCAGAAGCTGAATGACAATTTCACCTAACCTGGGCTCCAGGAGTCTCTCGGTCCATTGCGGGCTGTGCCCGCTCTGACCAATGGAAACGCAAAGCTCTAGATTGATAGGCAGGACAGCCAATCCTGGCTTTTTCCACGAGGTGCCTGGGCACGACCTCTGAGCCCAGGCTTGGGGAGAGGGGCGGAGTATCTCGTGCTCATTGGACCATCCCTGAACCCTTCCTCCAATTCCGCGAGTTTCCACCCCTCTCCGCCAGGCCCCGCCCCCCCAGCTGTCGCTTCTGGAGTCTGACCAAGAGTTAAGGCAGGGCCTGGGTGCTCCTCGTGTCCTTGGGCGGTCAGCGCCAGACAGGACACGCACGGGACACGCCATGAGGGGCTTGTTGGTGAGCGCCCAGTGCCAGCCCAAGACCCCCGCCTGGGAGCCCCCTCTGACCTTCTGAGATGGGACCCACCAGGACCCCCAGCCCCAGAAAGGGGAGAGCCCCCTCTGACTTCCTGAGATGGGCCCTACCAGGACCCCCAGCCCTGGGAGGGAGCTCCCTCTGACCTCCTGAGATGGGCCCCACCAGGACCCCCAGCCCCAGA
>NW_020950600.1:2587016-2592872 GCF_900497805.2 Vombatus ursinus | reverse complement strand
TCCTGAGATGGGCCCCACCAGGACCCCCAGCCCCAGAAAGGGGGGAGCTCCCTCTGACTTCTTGGGTCAGAACAGATGTGTTTGTAAAACGCTCTGCACAGTGCCTGGCAAATTGTTGTTCAGTCTTGTTTGACCTTTGGTGACCCCATTATGCCAATATTGTCTGTGGGGTTTTCTTAGCAAAGATACCAGAGAGGTTTGCCATTTCCTTCTCTAGTGGATTAAGGCAAACAGGTTAAGTGACTTGCCCAGGGTCACAGAGCTAGTCAGTGTCTAAGGCTGATTTTGAACTCAGGTCTTCCTGACTCACTAACCCTAAATGGGTGCAGTGCTGTATCCACTGAGCCATCTAACTTCTCAGCCTGGCACATAGTAGGTGCTAAATAAATGCTATCATTATCCTGGGCTAGGACACACTGAGGCCCTCCCAACCCTCAGGGCTGGAACCCTTACTAAGTACCAGGATGCATAACCACAGAGGAGTATACTCAGTTCCTGAGCCAGTACCCATGGGGACCCCCTGCCCTCTGGGGCTAGGACTTTTTACCTGGTGGGATCATTGAGCCCAGGACTCCCCTCTGACTTCCTGAGCTAGGTCTCATCGGGAACCCCAACTTCAGGAGCTCTCTGACCATCTGTGTCAGGACCCACTGGGGCTTCTAGGCCCAGGAGTCTCCTCTGACCTCTTGAACCAGGCCCCACTGGTGTCCCTCCTCAGGGAGCCTTCTCTGGAGCTGGGATCCACTAGGACCCTCTAACCCCAGAAACCCTCTCGGACCTCTGGTACTGGAAGCCTTTCCCATGGGGTATCCCTTTCCCAGGAACCCCCTTCTCATTCAACCTGGGATTCCCTTCTCTGTATTCTGAGTCCCCAGCTAGAACTCTCCAATGTCCCTCTCAAGGGGGATGCCCCCTACCCCGCCATCCCTCTCCCCCCAGTCTGGGGCTATTTGGGGGGAATTCTTGGCCAGGTGATCTCTGAGGTTCCTTCCAGGCTCTGATCCAGCTGCTGGCCGCCCTCTGACCTTTGCCCTTGACAGCCCTGCCCCAGGACCCTCCCACTCATTTTACTCCCCTCCAATCCATCCCCTGCAGGTATCTCACTCCCGGGCCCTGATCCGACCCTTCAGCTCCAGTGCCAGAAACCGCTTTGTGAACAAAGTAGCTGAAAAACAAAAGCTCTTCCAGGTGAGGGGAGCCCAGGACCTGAACCCCCTTCCCCCCAGGCACCCCAACATCCGTCAAGCACGCCCCATGGCCCTCTTCCCTGGGTCGTCTGATGCAGCCTTGCCCATTGCTTTGCCGTATCCTGCTGTGTTCCCTAAGAGACCCCAGTTTCTCCCCATGCTTCCAGAAGTCCCGGCTGTGGGGGCCCCCTAACTTTTCGGGGGTGATGACCAGGACTGCCCTCCCTCATGCCTAACGCCTCACTCTGCATCCTAGGAAAACAATGACCTCCCAGTCCACCTGAAGGGTGGAGGCAAAGACAACCTTCTGTATAAATTAACCATGGCCATCTGCCTGGGAGGTGAGTGAGGGGAGGGAGAGCTGGGCCCCAAGCTGGGTGGGGGATGGGGTGGTGGAAGGTCTCTGTCCAGGGCCTGGGGACCCTGGACTCCTTGTGGGGAGGGCAGAAGAGGGGGTGCTGACTTCTGGGCTCTGAGGATTCAGGAGCTCTAGGGGGGGGGTGAGATCAGGGTCGGGCACCCCTCACTTTCTTCTCTTCCCACTCTCCCCCCTCCAGGCACTAGTTACAGCCTCTTCTGCCTTGGCTGGGCCTCCTTCCCCCACCAGAAGTGAGACTGGACACCAGGACCGGACAAGGGGAAAGGCGTGGCAGGGCCTGGGCCTGGGGTGAGGGTTAGGGCTGGGCAGAAATAAATTCCCTTGCTGGGAGAAAGCTGATCTAGGGCAAGTCTGTCTGTTGGTGGTGGTGATACGAGACCTAGGCCCCTGACCCAGATGTATCTACGTGCCTCCCTCCCTCCCCTTCTCCTAAAGGGAGCCAAGGACTCCGGACCATCACCCTCACCCCAACACATACACACCCACACTAGAGCAGAAGCCTAGGTTCCAAGGAGACTGGGGGTCCTGGGGGAAAGACTGGGGAACCAGGCAGGATCCCCAGAAAAGGGAATCCGTCTTAGAGAGGGAGCTTACCTGACATGACCCTGTCTATTCCTGTTACTTCTGTGACTAGCTGGTGGGCCCCCACCCCCTCCTGCTGTCTATCTTGGGTTTGGTGAGGGTCACACCCCCAAGGGCTCTCCAGGATGCTGCCCTGCACCCCTGCCCCCAGCTGATGATGCCTGTCATCCATCCTGGAGGGTCTGAGTCACACGGGAGGGGTCATAGGAAATCAGACATGGGGGGGGGCAGTCTGGTCGTGGTCTGTGTGAAGTGACTGAATGATGTGGGAGGAGTCCTTCCGGGGGTCTGGAATTCTGGGCCTTTAGTTCTCTCCAGGGTCTGTCTCTGGGATCAGGGAGGCAGATGGGAGAATCCTAACAGGGGCAAAAGCCCGGCTCTCAGGAGGGCCTGCTGAGGGGGTAGCTCAAACCAAGTGGCCCGGTGTCCCTGGACCAGGCACCATCTCAGCTGCTCGATCTCTGGGCCCTTGAGTCCAGAGGGACCCTCGTGGCTCAGTGGGCAAAGGGGAAGAGGGGAACAGGTTTGGAAATTGTCCCCCGTGGACAGTCCTTCAGTCAGGTTCCTAGGGTATGGCCCCTTATCTGCTCAGACACCCCCAGAGCACTCAATCTAAAACCAGCCCTGCCCAACCCCCCCTTCTGTAAAAGGAGCCAGGGCAGGGAGACCTTCCCTCCCCAAGGCAATCAGAGCTGTGTGAATGGTAGGTGCTCGTGGTGACCCAGGTCTCACGGTCTGAGGGAGAGAAACACATTCCCACCATCCCCCCTCAACCTGCACAGCCCTCCTTAGTGGAAGATGAGCTGAGGGGAGCCCTGCCCCCCAGCAATGCCAAGGACCCAGGGTCCCCACTCCCAACCTCCCAAATAAAGAAACCTTGGCCCGAGCTACTGTATGAGCAGAGTGATGGTGGTGGGATGCATCAGAGGAGGCCGGCAGTCTTGTGACCACTGTTTATTTTGGGCCCCGCCCCCTGCTCCCAGGCCCACCCAGAGAAGGGGAGGGGGCTGAAGCACAGGGGGAGTGGGAAAAGGCACTAGATACCAGATGAACCCCATGGGGGCAGCACGTGATGGCACCTGGCTGTGTGAAAGCACGTAACATGTATTTGTGGGCATCTGGGGGCAATGGTAGGTGTGTTAGAGCACGTGACATGTTTACAGGTGTGGGGGTGGAACTGGGGGAGAGACAGCACATTAGAGCATAAGTATTTCTAAGGAGGCTGGGAAGCATGTGGCTGGCGTGTTAAAGCATGTGACATGTTTGCAGGGGTGCTGGGGGGGAGCATGTGGCTGGTTGGCACATTCCGGAGCTGGGAGGCAGGGGTGTGGGTGAGTGGGGAGCAGGGGCTCCTTGGTGGTGGCCATGTTTGTACAGGCGGGGGTAGGAGGGGCACCCCAGGAATAACAGCCTCATTGGCTGGTGGGGCCGGTGCAGTGCCAGAGGGTTCCCTGTTGGGCTGAGATCCACAGAACTACAGGGGAGGGGGAGGGCAGCTTCCTGGCAATCGCTGTCCTGGGTGGTGGAGAGGGGCCGATGACCAGTCAGGTGGACAGACGCACAGGCCTCAGGAGTACATGGTCAGCTGCAGCCACTGGGGGAAGAGGGGAAGTCGGGGGAGGAGTGAATTGGGGGGCTCCCCCAGGAATCTGCCAGCACTGCCCAGACCAGACCCCCACAGACACAGGGCGGGGGGCTGGCCCTCACCTCTTGGATGTTTACCCGGATCTGCCCACTGCCATCCTTGTCCAGAGACTTGAAGGCACCTGGGTTGGGGGTGGGAGAGAACAGTGAGCAGGAGAGGATCTCCAAGTGCACGAGGCCCGTGGCTTGGGAGGGTGGTGTGTCACAGGGAGGCCTGGGAACAGACACCCCACCCCCACCCCCATCCCCTGGCAGGGTTCAAGGGATCCGAATCACTCACGGAACATGGCGTCCAGGCGCACAAGACAGCTGATGAAGTTGTCAAAATCCATATTCCCGTCCTCGTCGGAGTATCGCCGAATGATCATCTGGTACAGCTCTGGGCTGAGCTGGAAGCCTGGGGGGCCCGGCAGGGGTCAGCGGCCGGCTCTGGGATCCAGGACCAGGCTCCCCATCTGCCCTCCTGCCCCCCCCCATATCCAGGGACTGACTGGGAGAGCCGGCCCACCAAGGACCCGCCCTGCCTGCCCTCACCTACAGTCACAGGCTCAGACTCAGCCCCCTCACTACCCTCCTGCAGAAGGAGGGGGCTGACTTGCCCAGGGTCACACAGGTGGTAAATAAATAGTAGGGTAAAATTAGAACTCAGATCCTCTGGCTCCAGAGTCAGGCACTAAGTACCACGTGGCTGTCAATTCCCGCATGAGCACACTAAACATTTCCAGAGCCCTTTAAGGTCTCTTGGATCCTCTTACCACCTCTGGGAGTTGATTATGCTCAATTTTACAGATAAGGAAACTGAGGCTCAGACTGCTGACTCACCCAGGGTCACCCGGCTAGTATCTGAAGCACTCAGTACAGTGCTCAGCACGTAGTAGGTACTTTAATAAATGCTTGTTGACAGAGGCTGGGTATCCTCACAGTCCTCTAGACTGAAAGCTCCTTGAGGGCACAGCTTAGCACACAGTAGGTGCTTAATAACTATTGATTGGATATGAACCCCAAAGCACCAATAAGTGTCTAAGGCCGTAGACTTATGCCTCTGCCTTGCGGCTATCAAATGAATATCAGTTGTTAATCAGTGACTGATCAGATTTCACTGAATTACTGATTAGTTTTTAATTGCTCAGACGCCTGCAGCGTGTTCCCGACAACAACCTCCGAAGATAGAGAATACAAGGATTCATTCCCCCTTTTTATAGATGAGGAAACTGAGGCTGAGATGACACATCGTGGCCAGTTAGTGTCCAAGGCAGGATTTGAACCCAGGACTCTCCTGACTCTGTGGGATCTTCTCTAGGCCTCAGTTTCCCCCTATATAAAATAAGGGGATTGGGTTAGAGATGTCCCGAGGTCCAGCTCTGAACCCCAGACTTCTGGAAGGACAGGGCAGAAGAATCACAGCAGGACGAGGTGTGGTGGGGGCTGTGATCTGTACTGATGAAGGGAGTACCTTCCACTGAGGACCAATGGGCGATCGGTCAGTTGATTAGCTGCTGATTATTGTGATGTTTGTAAAGAGATTCTAACTGAGTCAGGGATAGCCTCTACGGGAGCCTTCCGGCCCCTCTACCATGTGGGGCCTTGGAATCAGGACCACCTGGTTCAGGCCCCCCCCCCCCAGGCAGCGTGGGAAGCCTAGGGATCCCTACTTGGAATCACTTATGCGGCCTCCATTCATGGAATTTCTAATTAGAGGTTCTGAAAATAAAGACGGAATTTTTTTTCCCATCCAAGGTCATGGACCCCTGGGCCATCCACAGGCCTCAAGTTAAATTCCCATCCCACAGGGCCTGGTTTCCTGCGCTGATCAAATCACAAATCGGTTCGCTCTCAAAGCTTCTAGATCCAAAGTGGTTGGACCCCAGAAGCGCTGGGGCCATGTCCTGTCTCACCCCTCCCCAACCTGCCCTCTAACCCCAGAGCCCCCAAACCTGCAGCTGTAAAGGCTCCTGGAAGCTCATTGCTGCCAATGGTCCCTGAGCGATCTATGTCGTACTGTTTGTAGATGGCCTGGAGAGGGGAAGGGGAATGGGGGAGAGGTCAGAGCAGCACGGAGGTCCA
>NW_020950600.1:2559797-2586616 GCF_900497805.2 Vombatus ursinus | reverse complement strand
GGAGGGGCAGCTCGGCCCCTAGGAAAGGCCCAGGATGCAGGAGGCAGTGGGTGGTGAGAGGGGCAGCTCTCAGGAAGTCAAGTGAGCAGAAAGGCCTGGGATTGGGGAAGGGCAGGCTGGTCCTAGGGGCAGACCCACCTGCCATTTCTTTATGTTGTTCCAAAGGTACTTAAACTCCTCAAAGCCAAGTTTGCCGGTGGTATCGCTCTGGTGGGGGCAGGAAGTTAAGGCTCAAGTTGGGAGGGAGGAGGGCCATGATGCAAAGTCACAGCATGCAGGAGAGGGCAGAGTGGGGAACCCTCCGCCTAGGACACGCCCCCCCAAAGCCTCCCCCCAAATCCCCAAGGATACGTCCATGACGGCCACCATGCTCCGACAAGTGTCGAGGCCAAAACCGTCAGTCTTCAGGTCAGGGTCTGTAGATGCCAAGGTCCAAGGTCAGAGTTCACACCACTTCCACCATCCCTGGCCCTAGCCCAGCCCTCCTCCCCCTCCCCGGTCACCAGGCACTCACGTCGAGTCACCACCTTGTTTAAGATGTTCATGAGTTCAGAGGCACTGACTTCCATGTCCTGTGGGGTGAGGGTGGGAGGAGAGGTTGAGCCAGCAGGAGAGAGGGAGGGGTCCCCTTGCCCTGGGGTTTCTTCTGGGCGAAAGCCCACTCCTAGGAGGCCTCCAGGGGTGCACAGGGCTGAAGGAAAGGACTGGACCTGTGTCTAGGGGCCCATCCATCCCTGGGGATGCTCACTGGGGCACCAAAGGGAGAGCATGTGGGAAGGGAGCTGGGCACTCACGTCTCCTGCCAGCTGGGCAAAGAGCCTCCTGAACTGCCGGACCTCCTCGCTCTCATTGGCCTCGATGTGGGAGAAGTGGGATCGAGGGGGCTGGGGGGAAAGAGCAGGCTCAGAGGAGAAACTACCTTCTCTTTCCACTGTCCATCCCCCCGACCCAAGAATGCAGGCATGCCCTCCCTCATACACAGCAGAGACGGGGGGGGGGGGGGGGGGAAAAGGGTGGGAAAGGGAGGATTCACTTACCGGGGGTTCTGGGTTATAATTGGCTGCAGCTTCACTAGAGAGAAGAATGGGGAAGGGGGGTGTCATGGAAGGGGCAGAGACCGGCCCTACCCCCTCCACAAAACCGGTCTGGCAACCTACAGAAGGGCCTCTCTGCCCAGGCCCGAGTGACTCCTCATCCTCAGAACCAGGGTCAGATCCCTGCCAAGAACCCCTCCCCTCAGAGAGGAGTGACCCTCCCAGAATTCTTCACTCACTGCCTCCCAACTTGGTCTCTCTCTCTCTCACACACACACACACACACACTCGTTTTACTGATGCTCCTTTGTTTCATTCAAAATCACAATCACTTCCTGATAACCTGCCCAGCCCCCACAGAACCCTCCCAGGTAACAAAGAGAGAGCTAAGGAAAACAGACCCAGCAGGCCTGTGGGAGGGTGCAGGCAGCATTTCGCAGGAGCAGTTAGTCATCTCCTTTAGAGAGCACTTACCTGCTGCTGCTGCTGGAAGCTGGCCCTAATCACCCCCTGGCATCTGCAGCCCCCAGGTCCTAGGAGGGGGCAGGGGAGCAGGGTAAGGAGGAGGGGGGGGACAGGGGGCAGCCTTCTTCCTCCACCCCTCCACCCCTTCCTGTGGTCCGGGACTCTCCCAGCAATAGTATCATTGCTGAGCTAACTCTGTGACTTGTCTTGAGTTTTGCTTTTCAGCTAACGTTACAGCACTGTGGCTAGCAGCCGCCCGTCCTACACCCACCTCTGCCACTCACTACCTGGGTGACCTTTGCAGGTCACTTCATTTCCCGAGGCCTCAGTCTCCACATTAGTAAAATGAGGGGGTGGCCTCTGGGGATCCCACCTAAATCCCCTCTGCACTCCTTCCTAGAAGCAGGTTTTTAAATCGATAAAATACATAGGATTACAAAGGAAACCAATTACATTTAAATACAATTATACAAATACTTAAAAAAAAGAAAGACTGCTTGGTCTACAATGGAGGAGCCCTGATATCTCATGCTCCTCCCACTCTCCCCCCAAGATGCCTCAAGCAAGACTGCTCCACCAGCATCCTTCCTAGCCAGCCTTCCTGGCATCAAAGCCTCTCCCCATCTCCTGGGCACTGAGGCCCTTGGGCCCTGGGTTGCAGCCCCACGTGTGGCCCTGGGAGGCCCAGTAGCTGCCTAGACCCTGGTCCTATCCCTTGTGTAGCTGCTGACTGCCACCCAAGAGACAACACCCAGGTACCCCTCCAATAACCCCGGTTATAACAGTAAGGCTCCTCTAAGTGATTTCCTGCGAGCGTGACTCATCCATCCATCACATTAATCCAGTCCCCCAGGCATTGACTCCTGCTCTCAACCCCTTGCCACCCCTCTTACCTACAAGTCTCTCCTGGCAGGCAGTATGGCACATTGGTTACCCCCAACGAAAGAGCAAAAGGACCCCCAGGTACAAAACCATTTATGGCATCTCTTTTAGTGGTGGCAAAGAATTGGAGACTGAGGGAATGCCCCTCCAATTGGGGAATGTCTGAACAAGTTCTGGCCTATGAACGTGACGTAATCCTATCGTGCTGTAAGAAATGATGAGGGGGATGGTTTCAGGGAAACCTGGGAAGACCTGTATGAACTGATGTGGACGGAAGTGAACAGACCCAGAAAAATTTACACAGTGCGTGCCATCATGTGAAAGACCTGGGAATTCTGATCCTAACAACGACCAGCTGGGACTGCAGGGCTGGCCTTGGGATACAGCAGGAGACACCTTCTCAGACACAGGCAACGTGGCAGATTAGCGCCCAGGGCTCAATTTTTCTTTCTCTCCCAACGAGAGGGGGTAGGAGGAGAGGGGAGAGGGCTAGCACAGCAAAATTACAGAGGGTAGCTGAGGCACAGTTTTTAAAATTGCAGAGAAGAGAATGGGAGGGTCAGAGAGAAGCACAGAAAAGCAGGACGGCTTTGAAAGATGCAGGTTTTCTACCTTTTCTGAGTAAGAAAATCATGCATCTACTGTTTCATGCACAATCTTTTTTCTGTCTTATGTACCTAGAGATGATGAGCTATTTGGTGTTTGTTAAGATCTAAATAAAGAAATAAAAAAAAAGAATGCATTGGGTCTCTACCACCTACACTGGCTGGGCCAGGTTTCTTAGTAAATTTGGGCCTCGGTTTCCCTATCTGTAAAATGAGGGAGTTAGACTCAGGTTCCTTCCAACTCTCATCTGGTATGCTGTGATCCCTTTACAGGCAGAATCCCTGTCTAACTCATTCCCTCCTGTCTCCTTAGAGAAGCCCCTCTCCCTACGTCCTAATGGATCCTTCACCATCTCCCATACCCTGAACACAGGTGCCCCCCACTCCCCAGGTCTGTCCTCTTCATTTCTCATTAGGGTCTCTCTCTCCTCTCTCCTTTCTCTCTTCTCTCTCCTCTCTCTCTTTTCCCTCTTCTTTCCCCTCCACTTCTCTTTCTCCCCTCCTCGCTCCACCCCTCTGTCTCTCTCTCCTCTTTCTATCTTCCCCCCCCTTTCTTTCTGTCTCCCCTCAGCCCCAGTCCTGTATCTCCCACAACCAAGAGACTGTTGTCACCTTAACGTCCAGTGACACTGCACCTTAGATGCACATCAAAACTGACCTGGTCACCATCCCTCAGCCCATTCCTTCTGGAGACTTCACTGCTTCTGACCAAACATTTCCTAAGCACTGTGCTGGGTGCTGTGGAGGGTCAGAGCCAACACAACCTTGCCCCCCATAGACCTCAGGAGTCTGTCACCCAGGTTTGGATGCCTGAAGTCAAGAGCCCAAGACTCAAGAGGCAGGGAGACCTGGGTTCAAATCCCACCTCTGACCCACCCCCCCCCTTTAAAATTAAAAATTTTTGTTCTCAGTTCCAAATTTTCTCCCTTCCTCTACCTCTCTCACCCATTGAGAAGGCAAAAATACTTCTACATATAAACTCTGACCCTCTCTCACTCAGCTACATGACCTTCTCTGGGCCTCTTGTGTCAAATGATGATAAAACCTGTAAGTATCTACCTGACAGAATTATGGAGAGGTTCCAACGAGATAACAGAGATGGAGAAATTTTCAAACCTCAAAGCAAGATACAACGAATCTCTGTATCAACAAAGAGAGAGACCTCATACGACCACAGAGGGAGATTTGGGGTTGGTGGACTGCAGTGATTATCTATGATATATATATATATATAAAATGAGGGGCAGCTAGGTGGCCAGTGGATGGAGTGTTGGGCCTGTAGTCAGGAAGACCTGAGTTCAAATCCAGCCTCAGATAATTACTGGCTGTGTGACCCTGGGCAAGTCATTTCACCCTGTTTGCCTCAGTTTCGTCATCTGTAAAATGAGCTGGAGAAGGAAATGGCAAACCACTCCAGTATCTCTGCAAAGAAAACCCCAAATGGGGTCATGAAGAATTAGACACAAACAACTGAACATTAAATAAAGGCAGCATGGACAATGGCTAGAAGACTTGGGAGGTTCAGGTCTTTTTTTTTTTTTTTTTTTTTTTTGTTGGTGAGGCGATAGGGGTTAAGGGACTTGCCCAGGGTCACACAGCTAGTAAGTGTTAAGTGCCTGAGGCTGGATTTGAACTCAGGTCCTCCTGACTCCAAGGCCAGACCGCTATTCACTGTGCCACCTAGCTGCCCCGAGGTTCAAGTCTTGAGGATGCCTTAGAGGCCCCTTGGCTGTGTGACCCTGTGTGACCCCGTCTCAGGGGCCCCAACAACTCTGAGACCACTTATATTCTGCACTGGGAGAAGGTCCTTTCTTACTGGGAGTTCCCAACATCAGAAATCACCTATCCAGACCAAAAAAAAAAAGTCCTGAAAACTACCTATTCATCTTGGTCTGGGTCTGTGACTCCAACAGTTATACGGAACTCTCTCTCACTGGTGGGGAAAATCTCTTCCACCAATATAAATTACTGTCTCATAAGGTTTCTGTGGCTTGTCTTGGGGGGAGCTTGGTAAGAATGGATCAGACGCAGGATTTGAACCTGGTTCCTCCTGACTCCCAGGCAGGCCCTCTAACCATCACCCAAGGTCACCTCTTTGTCATGATGCCTATTGAGAGTTGTTACGACTGCATGCTTGGTCTTTCTCCCTTACCCATGTACCCTGTTACCAAGTCCTCCTTGGTAACGTCCAGATCCATCATCTCCAACATCTGACTTATAACTACACCTAAGGGCCTCCCCCTTCCCCATGTGACACGCAGCCCCAGACCTCCTCTGTCTCCTGCTGTCAGAATGGAAGCAGCGCCTGGCTCCCTCTTTTACTGAGACCCCCAGCCCTTAGCACAGGGCTTGGCACACAGAAAACACCCAATAAATGCTTTCTTTTATTTCTTCATTAGATCTCAATGTATCCCAAAACAAGCTCCTCCTTTCCCCTAACATGAGTCCCCATTCTGAACCCCACTTAGGGCCGGGGCATCCCCTACCACACCTCTCTTCATCTACAGCCAAGAGCTTAAAATTGTCTCCCGACCAGGTGTCTCTCCTTTCTCCACCCCTTTCCACTGCAGGCAGAACCATCTTTCTTACCCCTACATCTGGTCATTCAATTAAACATCAATTCTGTGCAGAACACACCAAGAAGGAAAGAAACAGGCCCTGCCCCCAAGAAGCTTACATTCTCTTGCTGGGTTAACATAAAGCCTGCCTTCACCCAAAAATGCAACAGCGACCAAAGTCAGGTAAGAGACTTCAGGGAGCTGGGCATATCTAAGAGGAGGCCCAGGATTCTCAGACACCAAGAAGGGGGAGAGCCTGCTCCAGCACCAATATCCTCACGTCTTCCCAGTCTTAGAAGGCCCTTCCCTTGGACTAGCATCCACCCAGAAATGGAGCCCCAGCACCCTCTGCCCTTTGACTCCTCATCTCCTCCATCCTCCGCCCCCACTGCCCACCAGCAGCTGACCCCAAGGAGTGGGCTTTCCTTCCTGGCTCCCCACTAAGTGACTGATCTAACTTGCTCTGCCCAAGCTGCTACGGTGTTTTATGCTGAAACTCGGGTGGCGTGTGAAATGGCAGAGTCCAGGAACAAGGAGATGGTGACCCGCTGTCCTCTGCCCCAGGCAGACCTCATCAGGAGGGGAGCGGGGTTCAGTAAGGACTGCCCAATAGGAAACGGATAAAAAAGGGATGGGGGCGGGGTCAGACGCTTTCCTCTACTTGCTCCTCTGCTCAAAAACCATCAGCAGCCCCAACCCTGCCTCCAGACTCTTCTGCCCCACCTTCCTGGGCCCGCCTTGACTCCCTTCCACCAACTCTATTCTCCAGCCAACCTGGACGCCTCTTTGCCCCTCCCCCTCCTAGACCCCTCCCAACCTTAGCTCAGACCTATCCCGCACCGCCCCCCTCCCCAGCTGCCGGGCTCCTACCCACCTGCCACTACTCAAGTTCTGGGTCTCCAATTACAGAATCATAGATTTGGTGCTGGAAGGGGCCTAGCCTAGGAGGCCACCTGGCCTAGCCTCCTTTTACAGAGAAGGAAACTGAGGCCTGGGGAAGACAAGTCACACAAATATGAAGCTGCGGAGGCAGATCCTCTGAACCAAGCTGTCTCCCAAAGAAGAGAATGCTCTTTCCCCACAGGACCCCCTGGAATGTGTCGGGCTGGCCCTCGGTGGCTCGGGCCCCTACAGACTCCAGCTGAGTCACCATTTTATCTAAACTTCGGATCGTTCCAGGCTCTCCGCAGGAAGGGGTGGATTAGTCTGCAGACCCCTAGTCCTGTCCGTGCCCCTCCCCCACCTCCCGATACAGCGTGCGGTAGGAGGACCCGGGTTCCCTGGGATGCAGCCTGACTCTGTGGGCCCTCAGTTCCCTCAATTGTAAACCGAGAGGCGACCGAGGTGGACCAGTGAGGCCCCTTCCAGACGTTCCAACGCACCCCATAAACTTTAGGGCCTTTCCAACGTTAAGAAGACCACCAAGTCCCACCCCCTCAACAACGGGCAGAGGGGGTTCGTGGCTCTGCTGAGTTGGGCTGAGACTGGAGTCCCCGAACCCGGGGCTCCTCGCAAGGTCTGACGACCCCTCCTCTGCCCCATACCTGTCATGACTCCCTACTGTCGCAGTGCTTCTTCACCACCCAGCTCAGGCCCACTCCCCTTTCCAGCTTCCTTCCCCACCCACCACATATCCCGGGGCTCCCAGTATCCCAGGACCTCACATGTCCCGGGGCTCCCCATATCTCAGGACCCCCCATGCCCGGGGCTCCCCGTATCCGAGGCTCCCAGTATCCCAGGACCTCCATATGTCCCGGGGCTCCCCATATCCCAGGACCCCCCATGCCCGGCGCTCCCCGTATCCGAGGCTCCCAGTATCCCAGGACCTCCACATGTCCCGTGGCTCCCCATGTACCAGCACCCCCATGCCCGGGGCTCCCCGTATCTGAGGCTCCCAGTATCCCGAGACCTCCACATGTCCCGGGGCTTCCCACGTCCGTGGCTCCCCGTACCCGGCCCCCAGCGTCCCGGGCAGCCCCCCACTTACCTGATGGCGCTGATGACGCCGCCTAGGATGCCCATGGCGCCCCCCGCCCCTCCGCCGCCGCCGCCGCCGCCGCCCCCGCTGAGCAGCCCCCCGATGACATTGCCGATGCCTCCGCCGCCGCCGCCGCCGCCGCCTCCGCTGAGCAGCCCCCCGAGAGCTCTGCCTGCGCCCCCGCCGCCCTTCCCGCCCAGGAATGAATTAACCAGGAACATGTCTCCGGGACCTGGGGGCCGGGGAGGGGGGGACAGAAGTCAGGACCCCGACCCAGCCGCGGTGGGGGTCGGGTGCCGGGGCAGGGTTTGGGGGGTGGGGACTGGGGTTCAGGGGGGCCTGGGGCTGCCTTTGGGGAGTCAAGGTTGGGGGTCCCAGGTTCTTGTGGGGCTCTTTCTCGTGCCCATGTATTGGGGATCAGGGAGCACAAGGGTTCAGGGAGGGAAGCCGGGGTTCGGGGTCCAGGTTCCACGGGCTCAAGGCCAGGCTGGGGGAGACTTGAGCGGGGTTGGGGATCCCGGGCTTGGGGGGCGCTTGGGGCGGGCTCGGGGGCCCCTCTCACCCTGGTCTCGGGCTCGGCCTCAGTTTCCCCTGATCCGGCCTGGCCTGCTGCCCCGCTGCTCTGCTCCACTCGGGTCCTGCTGCAGGAGGGTCGGGCGGGGCCGGGGTGACTCAGGGGCGGCCCCGCCCGAGGCGATGTTCCTTCCTAGGGCGTCCGCGCGGCCCTAGAGCCCGCCCTTGGGCCTCTCCGGTCCCGCCCCGCCCCCTCCCGCTGCATAACGGGACCTGGGCGTCCCCGCCCACCTGCTGCTCCCGGAACCGGTGCCCAGTCCCCCGCCCTGCGGGGTCCACGGGGTGGGGGGGGGAAAGGGGGTGTCTGTGCCTTTAAGAGCCCCATCCGAGTTCCCCCCACAGCCAGTGACTCAGGGCAGACGCATCCCGGCGCTCCCGGGGCCCACGCGGGGCTACGCGTTACACGTCGCGGACACGCGAGGGGGTGGGGTGGGGGGAGAGAGGGCACAGCTGTTGTAGCGGCCCAGCCTAGCTGGGGAAGGAGGGGAGAGTAAATGGCCCCCACCACGGGCTGGGGTGACTCCGCGGGCCCCATCCCTGTCCCCGCCCCCGGAAGCCGGGGCCTAGCTTCATCGCCCAGGCCCGGGGGCCATCCCGAGACGCGGAAGCGGCCTTAGCGCCGAGGGCGGGGTCCCCTCAGTGTGGGGGGCTTTTCCTCCGAGCCTCCTCTCTTACCGAGAGCTCGTGACCCGCCGGTCCGGGAGCAGGGCTTGTTTGCTTGCAATGGAATGCACACAAGCATTTAGTAAGTGCCTACTAAGTTCCAGGCACTGTGCGAGGAGGTGGGCACATACGATCGGTTGGTTCCTAGTACTTGTTTCCCCAGTGACGTCCTAGGACAATGCCTGGCACATAGTAGGGCTTGATAAATACTTAGTCACCTATGACTACTGTAAAGCCCATTAAGTCTGAAAACATAAATAACCTCGGAAAAAATTCACTCTTTGTTAAGAACTACTGGGAAAACTGGACATCACAGACCACGGGCCACAATAAATTCAAAATGGACCCGTGCCCTGAATGTTAAAGCCAAGGGCGAGACCTTCGATTTCACTTAAGTAGGGACCTACTCAAGAATACATTCCCTCCACTAATTCTCTGGCCCATTCTTTGCAATTTAGTACCTAGAGGCACTGAGAGGCTGTTACTGGCTTAAGGTCAAGGGTCCCATTCTCCACTATGCCACAGATGCCTAATTAGAGTGTGATTAAAGGAATTATTTAAAAAATTAGAAGCTCATCATATACCTTTCACAGCTATGGGTAAAGAGTGAATTCTTTTTTTTTTTTAGTTTTCCTCCCCCTCCCTGAAAGCTATCTCATATAACAAATTATTTTTAAAGGAAAAAAGAAAAAAAAATCAGCACAATTGCTGAATATATCAAAATAAAGTCTTAAGACAGTCAACTCTGATCCTCCCAGCTCCAAAAGGGGGGTGGGCATGGGTTGAGAGTGTCCACATCTCTTTTTTGGGAGTCATGTTTGATCTTTATAACTTTGGGGAGGTAACTTCTTTACCAAACAAAGGATAGGGGAAATTACAAAAAATAGATAATTTTGCTTATTGGAAATTAAAGTTTTGCATGAACAAAATTATTGCAAAAAGTAAGAAGTGGTCAGCTGTGGGGTAAAAAAATCTTTGTAACTGATGCCTCTGATATGGGTTTCACATCCAAGCTACATAAAAACCTAACAGAAACATCTAAGACCAAAAGCCATTCCAATAGAGATGTGGGCAAATGATCTGGACAGATCCCAAAAGAATTGTAAATTAGTAACCATATGAAAGAATATTCCAAATGACCAAGAATTAGAAAAATGCCCATCAAAATAGTGCCGAGGCTTCACTTTAAACTCAGTAAGCTGGTAAGAATGACAAAAGGAAGGCATGGTCTCGGACTATTTTAAATTTTTCATTTTAACTTATGGGGGGTGAGAGGTCTCAGACCACTAATTTCATCATTGTGGTGACCTCCCAGTAGGACAAATTCCTCCACAGATGCAATTAGCAACTCCTTAGTCACTTGAGAACACGGAGAAGTAATGGGACGTGCCCAGGGTCACCAAGCCAGAATGAACCTGGTCTTCCTGACAAATTCAGCCCTCTAGTCCACTACATCTGCTGGCTCTATTTCAGTTACTGTTCATTACATCCGACTCTTCATTGGAAACTGAGGCAAAAAACAGGGTGAAGTGACTTGCCCAGGGTCACACCGCTAGGAAGTGCCTGAGGCCACATTTGAACTCGGGGAGAGGAGTCGTCCAGACTCCCGGACTTGCGTTCTGTGCACTATGGCGCCCCCTAGCTGCCTGTATTTCAGCAGCTTTCTATTAAAATCTTCCCTGTATAGAATTGTAACAACCAAGTTTGGCCCAAGAGAAGAGATGTGAGCATACCCTTCCCTTCGTTGTTGGCAGAGCTGGAGGATTATGGGTGTTGAGTGCTACAGATGCTGCAGATGCAGATGCATTGGTTTGGTTTTTGTTTGAATTTTTATTCTGATGTGGGATGGGCCTCTGGGAGAGGTAGGAGGCGATGTAAGAACAAGAGGTCAATCCACACCGTGTAAAATGAGCCACCTGCCTCCAGGCTCTCTCCTCTTCAACACAGCTTCCAAACAAGCCTCTAAAAGGCCGTTCTGGGGGCACAGGCCACTTCTGGGCTGACCAGATGTGAGGAGAGCGAAGGCCGGACTCCCCTTCAGGCTCACTGCTACTCCTCCTGTCCACGCTCCCCCTCCTTGACCACCCACCATCTTTAGCAGCGGGATGCCCTCCCGCCAGGAACCCAGGCTGCCTCCAAGGGATTCAGAGGCATTTAATTCACTTGTCTCACAACCACACAAGAGCCAAGGGGAAAATAAGATAAAAAATACAACTCAAGAGAGGGAAGGGAAGAGGGAATACGCCACAGACACGGAAAAGGAGGGAGGGGCCCGGGCTGGAGGGTGGGGAAGAGAAGGGGAGGCCGCATCCAAGGGGACGCCCCCCCCAGTAGTGTTTAACCCCCCCCACCCCCACTGGGGGGTCACATCTCGTCATCGTCCAGTCCGTAATCCTCCTCTGGGAAGTGGCCCACGGTCACCGTGTGGGGCTTGACAAAGGCACCATACTTGTCCTGGCACTCAAAGTAGCGTTTGCCGTTCACACTGCAGGCGAAAAAGAGAGTATCAGAGGTCATGGGGCCGCCCACACGCACACACTCACATACATTCACACGCACACCTTCACATTCACACACACATACATACATTCACACGCACACACACACATTCACACTCATACACTCACACACATTCACACGCACTCACATATACACATTCTCTCACACACACACACACACACACACACACCCCCCCCAAGGATGGGCGCCTGAGGGAGTCTGGCCTCACCTGCCATCATGCTTCCCCAGCGGTTCGTCATAGCGGACGCCAACCCAGTAGCCGGGCTTGAAATCCGTGAGTCCTGCCCACAAGAAGCAGCTCAGTGAGGACCTGGCTGACCAGGGCCACGACAGTGGTGGCGCCTGTCTCTCTAGCCTGTTAAGGTTTACAAGGTGCTATCCTTACAAGGACTCACTCTGCGGAGAAGCTGCCGCTGTCACCCCCTGCCCTCCCCAGCTCCGGCCCGGCCGCCAGGCCCCTCAGGCCCTTCGATCGGCTCTCGTCTATCACACGGCTGCCAGACCTGGCCGCTGCCCTACGTGCTCATCTCCAGGAGCTCCCGATCACCTCCATTTATCACTGCAGACCCTCCCATCCCCCATCCCTGTGACTCGCCCCAGCTGTCCATGCCTGGGCTGTGCCTCCCCTTCCTCCTCCTCTGTTAACATTTCCAGTTTCCTAGAAAGCTCAGCTTTCTGAGGCCGGTCCTAATCCCCAGCTGCTTCTGAAATCACCTTGGTTATGCACACTTAGATGCTGTTCACATAGTTTTCTCAGCCAGAATGGAAGCTCCTGTCGGGCAGGTATTGCATGAGTACTGGCTCTTAAGCTGAGGAGTCTGAGGCTCTGGGGGGAAGTTACCTGCCCCGGCCCAGAGCAAGCCCAACTTGTCCATCCTGCTGCGCCTTGATGCCCACCTAAATGCCCCGTGCTGCCTTGGCCCACTGACTCACCCACATACATGACAGTGCCCCGCTTGGTAGGCTGGCCAGCCGCCCGCACCTGGCAGCGGCTCCCCACCGTGATGGCCTGGGCCTGGGCCTGCTCGTCAGCCAGTCGCTGGGCCGCTTCGGCCTCTCGTCGCTTCTGCTCCTCCTCATTGAATTTGCCCATCTTGCTGCGCTTCAGGAAGGAGCGTACGGAGTCTGGAGGCCAGGGTTCAAGGGGGTCACTGGCCCAAACTTAAACCCCCCCGATCCCCAGGCCCCCCCCCAGCTCCCCTAGGCCCTGAGTCTCTTCTCTCCCCCATTTTCTATCCTTCCCATTTACACCTGGGCCCCTTCCTTTCTAGTCTCATCCCCCCAGTTTCTCATGGCCCCTCCACTCTCCCCAATGCTCCCCCATCCCCCAAGCTTTCTTCATGCTCCTGTACCAGTTCTGCTTTCATAGGCTGACTGGGAGAGCTCAAACTTCTCCACCTGGGACAGGTCCTCGTACTCGCCCAGACGGGCCCCACTCCGGTCAATGACCTGTGGGGAGACAGTGACTGAGCCTGGAGCTCTAGGAAAGGCCCCATCTGTGAGGGCGGCTTCCAACAAAGGTGCCATGAGCATAGCAACATCGGGGATGAAGTCCAGGAGGGATTTCAGGCCAGAAATGTGAGGGAGGTCAGTAGGGGCAGGCATAAACACACAGAAAGAATGGCGTTCATGCAGGAAGTCCCCAGCCTCAGAGGCAGAGGATCTGCCTCAGGGCCCAGCCCTATCCCTAAGTACCTGTAGGCCTCTGGGCAAGTTGCGGCCTCCTCCATTTCCCATATAAAATGAGGGACTGGGCTGACAGGCCCCTTCCAGCTCTATCACCCTGGGATCTCCAGGGTAGGGCATGGAGGAGGAGGCCTGGAAGAGCTGAACCGTGAGGCATGATGGGGATTTCACAGCCAAGGGCGACAGGGCCATGCATGGCAATGGGCCCAAGAACTGGGAGGAGGGGCGGGGCAAGGAACATCTCTCACATGGATCCTGCAGCCATCGTCCACTGGGTAGGAGCCCAGGAGAGCATCATCCTGGTCAAGTTTCATGCAGAAGCGGTCATCGGCACTGTAGAGCTCCAGGTCCATGCAGGAGGCCGGGCTCCCCACCACCAGCTCCAGCTTACACTGAGGGATGGGGACGCACAGTGAATCATGGCACGTCAGAGCGAGGAGAAAACTGAGAAGGATCTGACTCCACAATGCATTTTACAAATGAGGAAATTATGGCCCAAAGGCTTAAGAGTCTTGCTCAGGGTCCCACAGTTAATAAATCGGGAGGTACGACTCAAGCCCAGGACTTCTGACTACGCCTCGCACATCCTCTGCTGCTTGTTTACATGAGGGAAACCTGTATACTTGCGGCGAGGGACAGGAGTCTCCCAGATGTGTCTTCCTAAGTCTGTTCATGCCGAGTTGGGCCCTGCATCCTCTTCCACACTCAGCCCTTTCCTCTCTCCCCAGACTTGTCCTCTCCTCTCCAGGCCCCATCCTCCCACGACAGCCTCCCCTGCAGAGATCTCATTCCCTCAGAGTTCTGCACCTCGGGCCTCCCATCGCTCTCACCCTCACCATCTCAGCTGAGAAATCTGTCTCATAAAAAAAAACTGAGGTCCCTCTCTGAAAGCTCCCCCTCCACCAGCCAGGTCTTCCTTCCTTCACCATCTCCTTCGCACTATCTCATGGCCAGTCAAGGAGTACTTATTAGGCTCTCACTATGGCCTGGGCACAAGACACAGGCAGGATTAACTTGAGATAAGCGACAGGGGGAGGGGCTGGGAAAGGCTTTCAGCAGAAGGAGGGATTTGAGGAAGCTGGGAGATAGAGATGAGGAGCGACAGTGCTTCAGGGAGGGGGAACAGCCAGGGAAAATGCCTGGAGGCTGGAGACGGTGAATCTTGTTCCACAAACAGCCAAGAGGCCAGTGTCACGGGATCCCAGAGTAAGGTCTAAGAATACTGGAAAGGCAGAAGGGGGCCAGGTTCTTAAGGGCTTTGAACAGCAGATGGGATTTTTTTTTTTAGACAGGGTGTCCCAAAAGTCTTAGTGCAGTTTCAAGTTATTAAAGCTTACAATTGTACTAGGCCTTCTGGGCCACCCTGTAATGAGCCTGGAGGTAACGGGGAGCCACAGTGCTGTCTATTGTCCCTTCTATGATCTCTCTACTCTCCACCCCTGACCTTCCTATGGGTTCCTTCCCTGCAGCCTTGACAAGACCCTATCTCCCTCCTCCTCAATTCTCCTGGAGAAGGGCCTCTCCTCTCACTCAGTTACATCAGCCCTTTGCTATCTGGCTTCACTTCTCTCTAAAGTCACCGATGAGGGGACTTCTTCGTCGCCAACACGAAGGGCCTTCTCTCAGTTCTCAGCCTTCTTGACCACTCTCCACTCTGGTCAAGGGTCGCTGCCCATCTGTCTTTCTCTGCTCAACACCTGCCCTCATATCAGGTGACTCTCATGCACAATAGTGACCCTTCCTCTTGGTCCTGTAGTTACTGCCTTCCCATGACCTCCTCCCCACCCCCTTAGCTGCCCACAGAGATGGGTGGGCATTGCCACCCACAAGTGCTCCCCTATATGCTTTGTTCCACGTTCCCCTGTGCCTTGCAGCCCCAAGCCCTGCATCCTTCTGGCCCTGCGTTCTCTCCCAGGCCGTCCTCTCTTCCTTATCGTGACCCCTTGAATTTGGTGTATTGTCCTCTTCTCTTCAGCCCCTCACCCCCTTATCCTATTGAAGACCTTGCCTGTCTACCTCGAACCTTGGCTCACTCCCACCACTCACTGCTACCACTCGGGCTTCCACGCGACTACACATTTCTGTTAGAGAATCTCCACTGATCCCTCACTGTTGCCAGGAATTCCATTTAACCCTCCCTGACTAACTGAGCCCTGCTCAAACCTCTGCCTCATCCTCCCAGCCAAGAACCTTGCTGTTCTCCATGAGCTCCGTCCTCCTCATCCCTCATCACTTTCACTCACCCCCTTTACCTGTCTCCATCAAGAGGTGGCCTTAATCCTTAATAAAGCTCACCCCCCTCATCTGGCAGGCAGCTCCACCTCTATCATCCCTACTCTCTCACTTAGCTTCAGCCTCTCCCTGTCCCCTGGCTGATTCCTACAAACATACTCAAAAAACCCTCACTCCGTCCTTCCATTCCCACCAGCTACTGTCTCATATCTTCCCTTCTGGGGCTAAATTTGAGAAGGCATCTACAATAAACACCTTACTTCCTTTCTTCTCATTGTCTTCTTAACCCTCTTAAAATCCAGCTTCTGACCTTATCATTCCACAGAAAAACTGCTCTCCAAAGTGACCAACGATGTGTTAAGCTGCCAAATTCAATGGTCTTTTCTCAATCTCATTCTCCCTGACCTCTCTCTGCAGCCTTTGCCACTGTGGATCACCCTCTCCACCCTCTCTCTCCTGGTTCTCCTCCTCCTTCTCTTTGCTGGATCCTCCTTCAGATCACAGGATCTGACCACAGGATCCCTCCAGGCTCTGTCCTGGGCCCTCTTTTCTTTTCCCTCTAGACTACTTCACTTGGTGATCTCATCAGCTCCCATGGATTTAATTTCTATCTCTATGTTGATGATTCTTAGATCTACCTTTCCTGCCCTGACCTCTCTGCTGACCCTCAACCCTAAATCACCAGCTGCCTTTCAGATGTTTCAAAGTGGGTGTCCAGTAGACATCTGAAACTCAACATGTCCAAAAAAGACCCTATCATCTTTCCCTCTAAACTCTCCTCTGCTGCTACCTTCCCTATTACTGTAGAGGGCAAAACCCCCTCCTGGTCCCCCAGGCTAGCAACCTGGACTCCTCACTCTCTCTCATTTCCCCACATCCAAGCTGTCGCTGAGGCCTGGCAATGGCACCTCTGCAGCATCTCTCATACACCCCTTTCTCTCCTCTGACATTAGCCCCACCCTGGGGTAGACCCTGGTCACCTCATGCTTGGACTATTGCAATTGCTGCTGGTGGGTCTGCCTGCCTCAAGTTTCTCTCCACTTCAATCCGTCCTCCATACAGCCACCAAAGTGATTTTCCTAAAGCACAAATACTTCCATGTCAGGACCCCCCCTCCCCCATAATGAATTACAATGGTTCCCTATGGTCTCTAGAACCAAATGCAAAATGCTATTTGACATCCAAAGCCCTTCATAACCAGCCACCTCCTACCCTTTCCAGTTTTCTTACATCTTACTCCCCTACATGTTATTTTTTGATCCAGTGACCCTGGCCTCCTGGCCATTCCCTGAACAAGACCCTCCACCTCTCAGCTCTGGGCAGTCCCTCTCCCCCATGCTTGGAACACTCTCCCTCCTCCACCCCAACTACCGACCTTCCTGGCTTCCTTTAAGTCCCCAGTTAAAACCCCACCTTCTACAGGAAGCCTTCCCACCCGTCTTCTCAGGGCCTTCTCTCTGCTAATTAATTCCTATTTATCCTGCATAGAGCTGCTGGCTAGTTGTCTCTCCCCTTAGAATGGAAGTTCCTCGAGGGCAGGAGCCGTCTTCTGCCTCTCTGTACCCCTAGCACCAACCACAGTAGGTGCTTTTGAAATGTTTATTGACTGACGTTGGCCCCCAGACCCATCGCGTCGTCTACCCCACCCAAGAGGCCCCGCCCCCTCTTTAGCCCCCACCTTCCCTTCCCAAGCCCCGCCCCATTTCAGCTCCCCTTCCCCAGACTCCACCCCTTCTCAGCTCCCCTTCCCGAGGCCCCGCCCCCTCCCAGCTCCCCTTCCCCAGGCCCCGCCCTCTTGGTGGCCCCCTCTTTTCCTCCCCAGGCCCCGCCCCCTACTCCTCTCCCGGGTCCGCACCTTGAACTCAGCCAGCGTGAGGCCCCGGTTGTACCGCTTCTCCGAGCGGAAGCTGTTGAGGGAGCTGCTGATGAACACGGTGACCGTGGGCGCAGACACCCCGACCAGATCCATGCTTGCGGAGGGCCCCCGGCCCCGGGTGCTCCTTCCCGGCCGCCGCCTCCTCGCTCCCTTCAGGCCTCGCCTTCCGAAACCGCCGTCGCTGCTGCCACTGCTACAGCCACAGTCGCCGCTTCTGGAAGCTTCGCCCCGCCCCTTGCACGCCTCCGCTAGCCAATCACCGCCTTGAACCTGTTCACTCAGACCAATCGGCACCTGACTCTTTCCTCAAGAGGCCTCCTCCTCACGAGAACGTCCCTCCTTCCGCAGATGGTGAAGCTCATCCGGGTCCTCTCACGAGACTCAGCCAATCAGTCATCCTCTTGCTGGAGCAGCGGAACCTTGATAACCAATGGGAACACGGTATTCGGCTAGGGCCCGGGCGGGCTGAAGTCGGCGAGAGGGACTTGGCAGGAGCCTGCCCCCGGAGCTCCAGGAAGCATGCGCAGCGTGTCCCTGCTCAGCTATGGCGCGAGGTGGAGCGTCCAGCAGTGAACCGCGCGCCTTCCATTCATCCCCCCAGCCCGGGCGGAGCTGGGGTGGTCCCCTTGGGGCTGGTCCCCGCCCCGAGGGAGGGGCAGGCAGCACCCAACAGCCACCCAGAGTTTAGGGGATTCCCACGACCCCCTTCGGCTGGACACACACCCCGTCCCCCCAGGCCCATCAGGAGGCCTCAGTTTTCCATTTTGTTCGATGAGAAGGCTGGAGATGACCTCAATAGTTCACTTTATTTTCTTTCTCCTGGCTCCTTCGGCACAGGGTGTGTCCAGATTTCTCCGAGATGGGGGGAGGGGACTCTATGGAGGCAGCCTGATCCCACGCCAGAGTACGGGTTCCCCAGGGGTGGAGACAGACAGGGGACACCATCCACGTATTTGGGGCCCCACGGCGAGACTACTGCCCACCGCGCGGCACCGTGCTGATGGGTGACCACAGTCAAGAAGGTCCCGAGCAGAGCAGGCAGTCGTGGGCCCTCAGTTTCCCCATCTGTAAACCGGGGGAGTTGGGATAGATGACCTCCCAGGCAGCTCCCACGTGGGTATTGGCCCCGCCCCTAGCGGTGGGGGTGGGTGGGGCTTCGTTCTGGACCTTCCTGCGACCCGTAGCTGCGCCTGCGCAGTAGAGCCTAGCTCGCCATCGCCATGGAGCCCGATGGGACTTACGAGCCGGGTTTTGTGGGAATCCGCTTCTGCCAGGAATGGTGAGCTCTGGGGCCGGGGCCGGGGCCGGGGCGGGGACCAGATCGGAGATCAGATGGGGTGGGGGTGGACCGGGTACAAACAGGCCAGGGCCTGAGGTGACCTCTGACCTCCAGCCTCCCACCCCCAGTAACAACATGCTGTACCCCAAAGAGGACAAGGAGAACCGCATCCTTCTCTACGCGGTGAGACCCCAGCCCACCAAGCGCCCACCCACCCACATGTGCACTTTGACCTTGGTACCTCCCCCTTGCTGGTCACCGCAATCCCGCCATCCTCTCCCGACCCCCAGACCCACATACTGATCCTGAATTCTTCCTCCTCGCCCGCCCCCTTTCCCCGTACTCAGGGCAGCCCCTCCCCCTTTCCCCCACCGGGGACACTCAGAGCGGACCCCCCCCCGCCGGGGCACTCGGGTACGCAGGGTGGCCTCCCCCCCACTAGGAGCACTCAGGGAAGCCCCCAACCCCTTCCCCGCAGTGTCGCAACTGTGACTACCAGCAGGAAGCCGATAACAGCTGCATCTACGTGAACAAGATCACCCACGAGGTGGAGTAAGTCCACGGGCTAGGGCATGGGGAGGGGGTCACCTCCGGCCTGGCCTCAGTTTCCCCCAGGATCCTCCTTTGTGTCTCCCATGCACAGTGAGCTGACCCAGATCATCGCGGACGTGTCGCAGGACCCGACCCTTCCCAGGACCGAGGACCACCCGTGCCAGAAGTAAGTACCCCCGGGCTGGAGGGGCCAGGCCTGGGGGGAGGGGAGGGGGTGGCCCAGGCCTGGTCCCACCTGCCGGGTCTTCCGCAGGTGTGGCCACAAGGAGGCAGTGTTCTTCCAGTCCCACAGCGCCCGGGCCGAGGTAAGGGGGGACCCCTCCCTAGCCTTAGAGGAGGGCACAGGGCAGGGCTCCAGGAGGGGCCGCTCCCCTGACTCTACTGGTCTTTCCGCTCCTCCCCCAGGATGCCATGAGGCTCTACTACGTGTGCACAGCTCCCCACTGCGGCCACCGCTGGACAGAGTGACCCGAGCTCCCCGGCTGCCGCACACAGTTTCTTAATAAAACATTTTATTTTTGGCATCCAGGCCGCTCTTTGGGGCGGGGGATGGGGAGGAGGGCATCTTCACTCAGGGGTAGGGGACGCCCAGGGACGAGGGCCGGCCTCGGTGGAGGGTCCGGTGCTGGACGTAGTCCTCGGTCCGGGCACTCGTGTAGCCACAATCCTCGCAGACGTGCAGCTTCTCCCGGCGCTCCCGGTAACCGTAGCGTGGAGGCTGCCCGTGGATTTTGCCCAAGTGGGACTCGAGGGAGCAGCGCTGGGTGAAGGCTTTGCCGCAGGCTGGGCAGCGGAATGGCCGGATTCCTGGGGGCCCGCGGAGGGAGTGGCTGTTAATGGGGGGGGACACAGACACCCCGCCTGCCTCCCCCCAACGCAGCCCGCCCCTCACCAGTGTGGGTTCTCATGTGCCGCTTGAGGTCGAAGGCGTCGTGAAAACCTTTGGTGCAGCAGCTGCAAATGTGGCGCCGGGCAGGGTTGTGACATTTGAGGTGGCGGGTTAGCATGCGCTGAAGTGGGAAAACCTTAGGGCAGAGGGGGCAGCTCAACCCCCCAGGGCCCTGCCCTGCTGCAGGACCCTGCTCATCCTAGGGCAGAGAAGGAAGACCCTGCTCAGACCCGGGCACCTCCTGTTCCTCCCTCCTGGGTCAGGTCCCCACACTGCCCCACCGCCCCCAACAGACAGTTGGAGTTGCCCTGTGAGCTGGGGGCTGTCACCTGTGCTTGGGACTCCCCACGGTTGGGTGGCAAGCGGGATGGGATGGTTCTGTAGGTTTCTCTGCCTGGGGACCCCGCATTGGTGCCTCCTTGATCAGCCAGCCCTTTGTCCAGGCTGCAGTCTGAAAGAGAATCTTGTCCCAAGCCCTGTCCTCTCACCCTGCAGCCCAGGGAACGTGGGATGTGGTAATCACTGGCATGTGCCCCTGTAGCCCGAGACTTCTGACAATGGGAAAGGATCTAGGTTGCTCGCCATGCCACACTCTCCTTTAGGGCATCTCTCCTAGGCAGTGGATGGAGCACTGGGCCTACAGCTCTGTGTCCCTAGGGAAATCACCTCTGCCTCAGTTTCCTTAACTGCAAAATGGGGGTCATAATAGCACCTACCTTCAGGGTAGTTGTGAGAATCAAGTGAAATATTTGTAAAGCACTTAGCAAAGTGCCTGGCACATAGTAGGTGCTTAATAAATGCTTGTGTTCCCCCCCCTCCTGGTGTGGAGGCCCTCCACTGATAACCCAGCACCCCTAGTGCATGTGGCTGGAGGGCACTTTCCCTGGATTACATCCACATATATCCTCCTTAGCACATCTGGCCCCTCCTGCAGGTGTGGGGGCAGCCAGGGCAGCTGTTACCTGGGATATAGGTGTCTCCCCGGTGCTGGTCAGTGATGTGGCCCCAGTCTCGGGGCTGGGGGCGGCAGCTCCTCACCAGAAAGGACCGAGGCATGTCCTGTGAGAGGTGGGGGACACCAGGGAGCTGTTGTTGCCACTGCCCAAGCTGGGAGACCCAGAGTCTGGCGGCTGTGTCCTCTCCAGTGACCCTCCTGCTCTGCCCACCTGCTTCTAGGAGAGGGTGGATGGGACCTAGACCTCATCCTTTCCATGCAAATCTGGGATGGGCCTCAGCCAACAGAGCCCTGGTTGGGCTCCAGTTACCTCAGCCCCCTCCCTCCAACACCCACAGCATATTTGCCGTTTCTCTGGGCAAACAGTCTAATCTACAATAGGAAGGTGGATGCTAGGGCCTGGGCAAGGGAAGCCAAGCCATTTCCCAGAGGCCTCTGCAGGAAAGCCTTGGCTATATGTGGAAGAGTTAGATGGGAAGGGCTGACCCCATTAAAGGATCATAATGCCCACTCCCGAAATTGACAATGGCTCAGGGTGGGGTGAGGAGGGTGGGGGGGGGTGTCTGTTTGCCAGTCAAATCGGCCCCCGCACAGTGTCCAACGGCCCCTGAGGAAGCTGTCTCTGGAGAGAGGTTATTCAAATCACTGCAGCTGTCTCCAAGTGGGGTGAAGGGGGGAGTGCTCTGATTTTCTAGCTCCAGGTGGGTCCTGGGATTGAGTTTTGGAGAAAACACATCTAGACTTCTAAAATCACTTAGGGTTGTCTCCCTATCACCCAGAAATGTATGCAAGGTTGGAGGCCTCCATCAGTCTCCCAGGGAGCCACACCCATAGGGTGAGCACCTTTCTCAAAACCAATCTGGAAGGAAAAAAGGAAAACAATGCCCTTCAAGGCTTCTCTGGATGATCCAAAGGCCTTTTGGCTCAACTGAAGATCAGGTCACAGCTAGAGGTGGAAGGAACCACCAGAGGTCATCCATTCCAACCCCTTCATTCTACAGGTGGAAAAACTGAGGCTCAGGGCAGCCTAATGAATTTCCCAGGGTCGTAACAGCCAGTAAGTGGCTGAGGAAGAACTGGAAGCCAGATTTTCCTGCCCACATTCCATGCTCCTTAGCCTCTGCATCCTAATGGTTTGGGGTTTTTTTGAACATCGAATGTACAAGTTTATAGGCCATGGGGGGAAAAGGATCAACAAGCAAACACGGTGAAGAAGTGGCTGCTGAGGCCTCATTAATAGAAACTATCTGAACAAGGAAGGCAAGAGATGGGCCTCCTCCCCTCCTGTGTGGCCCCATCCAGGGGCTCCTGTCCAGGGCAGAGGGAAGCTTGGGGAGGGGCCTCTGAACCACTGCCTTCCAGGAGATGGCCAAGGCTCCACTTGGCCCCAAGGGGCAGAGCTGGTACCGATGGAGTCAGCGGAAGTTACGGTGACAGATTTGGGCTTGTTATACAAGGGACTTCTAACCATCTGAGTGTCACAGTGGAACAGACTGCCTCCGTGAGGGAGTGACCTCCCCATCCCTGGAGGAATCAAGAAAAGGCTGGATGGCCTTTTGGGACCATCACAGATAAGATTCATGGGGCAGGTGCTGGAAGGGGGTGGAAGGGAGAAGCTGGGAGAACAGACCATCTCTAAGGTGTTTTCTAAGTCTGAGGTTCTGTGGGATCACCAGATGGAAGAGAAGGGCCTGAGAGAAAGGCCCCCTCTGCCCAAATGAGCTGCCCTAGGATGAGAGACCAGGGAGTTGGGGGGTGGGGTGTGGGGTTGAGGCACCAGGAGCCACTCACATCAAAGTTGTTTATTTTCCAAAAAATAGACATTTTCTAAAAAGCAGCAGAGCAGAGAAGGAAGAGGTTGTCATGTCAGTGTTATGGCTCTTGATGCCCCAGAAGGGCTAGTGGTGTTAAAGGAAGCTCAGGCCCTGCTCCCCTGGTCCGCCCTCATCTCCCTGCCACCCGCCTTTCTTCGAACAGCCTGCACCAACAGCTCTGAGTAGTGCTCCAATAGGGCTCGGACCTCTGAGCTGGGCAAGGACCACAGCAGAGGGGACGGGAGGCCTGGGGCTGGGCTGGCTGCAGGGGAAGGGGAAAGAGTCCAGGCTGAGGCCGGGGCTGGGGCCAGGCCCTGAGCTGGGGAAGGGGCTGGAGACAAGGGTGGGGATGAGGGTTGGGCCACCTCCTCCCCCCCTAGCCGGGCCACAGCCTCCAGCTGGCCCTGAATCCACCGGAAGGTCGACGACAATTCTGATCGGACTTGCTGCTGTTCCCTGCTCACTTGAGGAGTGGAAACCACCTGGGAGGAAAGAAAGGAGGCGGGTTCAGGCAGCCAGCCCTCTTGGCCAGCGGGGCCTCTGGCCCAGGGCCATGGCAGCCAGGCTTGCCCAGGCTGGGATGGGGTGGGGTCAGACAGTTGTCATCAGCGAAGAGGATGGGGCAAGAGGAAGCCACAGGGAGAATCCCCAGAGGCCAAAGAGCAGAAAGGAGAAGTGGACCACTCGCTGAGCGGAGGCCAGGATCTCCACTCCCTTCCCTCAGCAGCCCCAGGCCTGACCCACAGCACTCCCAGCCCTTACCAGGTTGTAAAGGTTCAAGGCCTCCTGGAAGCTGCTCCTCAGCTTTAGGGTGATACATTCCACACTGCTCACGCTGAGCTGGGGGACTGACAGAGGATAAGCCCCATCAGCAAAAGGAGGCTCCCCAAAGCCAGCGGGCCCAGGACAAAGAGGGGATGATCTCCAGGGGGAGGAGCTGAGCTGGGCTCATGGAGGCTGGCAGCACAGTGGATGCTGTGAGGATGGATGTGAGGGCACAGGGCTAGTGACAAGAGGGTCACGGTGTATTCTGAACACCCACAGTGATGGAGAGGTGGCCGACAATGACAGCGTGTGGGGCTGAAGGGGTAAAGACAACTATGAGGTGACGGTGCCAGGGCCTACGGGGCAGCCCTATATAGGAATGCCTCTGCTCTGAGTGGGACAGAAACAGTACAGTCCTCTCCGCCTGCAAGCTGGAAACCCTGAGCCTGGGCTGGGGGGCTGGGGGGAAGGACCCCTCCTGAGTCCCTGAGGCAAGGACACTTACCAGGGAGAGGTTCCAAGAGGGAGGATTCAGAACTGACGCCCCTGGGCCCCAGAGATTCTACGGTGGCCGGGCCCTCGACGTGGGCCCGAGCTGGTAGCTCAGTCCCCGACAGCTTCTGGAGAAAGCTGGGCTCAGTGAGGCCCATGACCTTCACTTCAGGAGTGTCACTGGCCAGGAACGCTGCTGGGGCAGTTTCCACAGTGGCTAGAGAGCCCTGAGCCCAGCCTCTTCCTAGGCCTGTCTCAGGAAGCTTAGTGGCTGGGGTAGGGGGCGATGATTGGGGAGGCATCAGGGGCTGGTCACAGACATTGGGTAGGTCCAGCCTCAGGCTGGCTCGGGCTTCATGATTACCCCAGAGGGGCAGGCTCTGGCCCCCCTCCTTGCTGTTCAACTCACTGGCGCTGCTTGGCAAACCATCTTGCCCCACTGTTGACAGTTCTCCCATTGACAGAGGCCTCCTTAAGCCACACAAGGATCGGGGGTGCTCTGCCGGGGTAGGGGTGAGGTTTTCTCCAAGAGATATGCTTCGGGACATCTTTGCGTGGCAGTTCCTGGCAGCCTCCACACAGGAACGGGCCAGGGCAGAGGGCAGTGGAGGCGACTGCTTTGGTATCCTTTCCCTCTCTTTCTCTAGGGGGAGGCCCAGGAGAGCCTCAGGGGGTGGGCCTAGCACTCTGCCAGTGATGCCAGAGCCTAGACAGAAAACAAATAGACATATTACTCCTTCAGCCATCACTGAGAAAGGGAGGGGTGACTGCCTGGTCAGACCCCAACAGCCTCAGGCTCAACAAGGCTTGATGTCTGGGTCCTACAGGGGGAACCACTCAGCAGCTACAGTGGGGTCAGCACCCTTCTTGTCCTGGTACAGAGGGTTCCCAGATGACTGATGCCTAAAGGGTACTAGGCCTGAGGGTGGTGGGAGGGTGGGGAGAACACAGGAAGGCCTTACCCAATGGGAGCAGGGCCTTAGGACAGGGCAGGAAAGGGCACAGTGGCCAAAGGGTCAGTCTTACTCAGTGGGCACCAGGATGCAGGCGCTGGGGTCTCCGTGCTCTCAGCTGTCTTCTCACCAAGGAGTCCCTTCAAGCCCAAGCCGTCACACAGTTATCCAAAAGAAGCAAGGAACCACCCAGCCTGCCCCTCCCTGTCCCCAGTTCCCGTCGGGCCAGTAAGGCAGCCACACTCACATCAGAGGCATCTGCAGTGCCATGGCTCCCGTCAGCCCTCTGGGCCTCAGCCCCTTCCCGACGAAGCGCCACGGCCTCCAGCGGCTTCACTAACTGAAGGGGCAGAGTCGGAGGGAAGGGGTGTGCAAACCTGGAGGGGAAACAGGTGCATCAAGCACGATGAGCCTGGCGGGACAAGGAAAGGAGCTGCAGTCTAATGACGAAGGCATGGGCCCCACCCTCAGCCAAGCTCGGGGTGTGCGATGGGGGAGACCAAAAAGCAGTGACATCAAGCCCCGACACAAGCAGGGCCTGCACGCAATGCCAGCTGAGGCCCTGAGGGCAGGGCGCTCTCCAGAGGAACGCACAACTCTGGGCTCTGCACACCTCCCCGCGTCTATGCTGGCTACCTGCCCCACATCAGCCCACAAGCTCGGGGCACCAGCGTCTTGACTAGAGAGGAAGGAGATGAGAGGAGGAAGCTAGTTCCCTCGAGGGGGTGAGTGCTCAGGCCCCCAAGTCACAGACACAGAGAGGAAAAACCAAGCTCTTCTCACTTCTTGAAGGGGATGGGCTGACCTGAGAGGGCCCCAGAGGGGGGATAGGGTGGTGGACAGCCTGCCTTAAGGAGAAGTGCCCATAGCACACAGCGCCACAGGCTGAGGGGGGGCTCACACAGAGATGCGAAGGGGACTTCCACAAAGTCATGGGTCTATTAAAGGCTTTTCTAAGGGTAAACATCACAGAGGATCTGGCAGGGGGGAGGGGCTGGGATGAGGGAGGCTCTAAGGGAATGGCGGGGGGTGGGACACAGGCTGGGGGATGGGGAAGGAGTGGAAGAATCACCATGGGATTGGACAGGCTTCAATCCTGGGCCACGCAGCAGTAGACTCCCAGAGGGGAAGGTCTGCAGGCCGGTGCTCTCAGTCAGCCCATGGACCAGAGCACTGGGGAGCTGGGCTCATGGGAGGCTCATTCCCTAGCCATGGCTAAATCCTCTCCTTCACCTTTTTCCTCTCTTTCCCACTCTCTTCCCTACCTGGGATTTTTCTGGAATCGAGAAAGAAACTGGGCAGAAATGCTCAGGCGAGGGTTGAGGAAGAAGGGTTTCTCAATCTCCGCATCCACCTCATGGGGCTCCACATCCTTCAGGGAACCATTAAACAGTTCTGAGTGGGCGAAAACAGCATTTTCAACTTGAGCAACTATCTGGCTCTGCAGAAGGGGAACGTGGGGGTGTTACCAGAGAGCTCCCCCAAAAAGGAGCTAAATGAGGCCCCAGACAGAAAAGACTCGTCTCTGCAGGTGGGGAACAGAAAAGGGAATCTTGGAGGAGCCCTTGAAATGAGGCCTGGCCGCTCTGGCTTCTAGGCCCGTGGGGTCAAACTCCAATAGAAACATCTGCACACTGACTCAGGAAATCCCAAATTCTGATTCTCTCTTATTTTTATTTACTTTATTGAACTACACTGCTTGCAGCCCTGGGCTGGGCTGGACACCTCGCCAAGACTAAGCTGCTGAGCAGCTGCTGGTCTGGATTGACAGAAAGAGTGTGCACACCTGGGAGTTCCCTAACGGCACTCAGAAACCTCTCTCACTTGACTGGTGTGGGGCAAATTCAGAATAAAAAAGATAAAGGCTAGGGAGGAAATCAGCAGGGAAAACAGAAGGCGGAGAATAGTCAGCAAAGGCAATGGCGTGGGCCTAGGCCCAGCACAGGGACATGTCAGACTAGGGGAGAAAGTGAGGACAGCAGCCCGGCTGAATACGAGGACAGTGAGGACAGCAGCCCGGCTGAACCAGGAAAGTAAGGACAGCAGCC
>NW_020950600.1:2527891-2559787 GCF_900497805.2 Vombatus ursinus | reverse complement strand
AGTGAGGACAGCAGCCCGGCTGAACCAGGAAAGTAAGGACAGCAGCCCGGCTGAATACGAGGACAGTGAGGACAGCAGCCTGGCTGAACCAGGAGAGTGAGGACAGCAGCCCGGTTGAACCAAGGGAGAGAGTGAGGACAGCAGCCCGGCTGAACCAGGAGAGTGAGGTCAGCAGCCCAGCTGAATGTGGGGACAGTGAGGACAGCAGCCCGGCTAAACCTAGGGAGACAGTGAGGACAGCAGCCTGGCTGAACCAGGAGAGTGAGGACAGTAGCCCAGTTGGACCAAGGGAGAGAGTGAGGACAGCAGCCCGGCTGAATATGGGGACAGTGAGGACAGCAGCCTGGCTAAACCTAGGGAGAGAGTGAGGACAACAGCCTGGCTGAACCAGGGGCTCCACTTGGCAATAATCCAGAGTGAGTTTATTTTTTTGGGGGGGGAAGGCACTAAGTACAGCCTTGTTTCTAGAAGAATCCAACCAGGTTCCCAGTGTCAACAGCCCTCCCACTCTCCCACACTGACAGGCCCAGCATTCCCTGGTGCTCAGAGGCATTTCACTCCACTAGCTCTTAGGAATCTATCAGGAAGCAAGAAGCAGACCAAAGAATATCCCCCACAGAACCAGGCAAGCAGAAACTGACAGTCAATCAACTGGCAAGCCCTTACAAAGTGATTACTACGTGCCAGGCACCGTGCTGCATCTGGTCCCACTTGTGGACCAGATGAGGCCCTCCCAAGATGGAAGAGGCCCAGATTCCGATCCCCACCCGCAGAGAGCAGCAGTCCCTGGTCCTCCAGGTGTGAGGAGATCAGGACCGACACACCCCGGGCAGTCCAAAAGCCTTACCTTCAGGATGGGCATCTGTGAGGGTTTCAAAATGGTGTCTAAGAAACTTCTCCTGCTCTGGTGTCTGAGGTAAAGAGCTGCTGGGGGCCATGGGCCCCTCGGATCTGACGAGCTCCACTTCCGAAGCGCTCTCTGTGTCCGAGAACAGCACAACAAGAAAGGAGAGCCAGGCCTCGTAGAGCAAAGGAATGCCTCCCAGCACCCTGCCCCAAGCCAAAGGATGGGACTCACCTAGGACTAGCGGGATCAGATCAAATGGGTTCTTCTCCGCCTTGGGCTGGGTGGGGGAGGAGTGAATGGCTTTGAAGCCACCTTCCAAGTCAATAGTCTCAACTTCCGTTTCAGCCTCGGACTCCAGTGACTCGCCATCTGCAGGGAACAGGCCCAGGGGACCCTCACTGGGGATGCCCAGTCACTGTGAGGCCAGCATCACCAAATCCTGAGTCGGGCCAGGGAGACAAGCTCTGGAAGCCCCCAGAGCAGTCCAGTCATAGCGGCAGGAGGGAAGGGGCAGAAAGCACTCACTCACAGGGCACTGCCAGGCTGGGAAGAGCCCTGAATAACTCAACGAAGAGCCTGAAGGAAGCTAATGCCAAGTCAGGAGCAGAGCGACAGACTTTGGCCAGCCAACTGAGGAAGCACCCCTACAAAGAACAGGCTCAGCCCCGGGAGGCAGAGGGGCAGAGGCAGGTCCTCTCCCACTCGACAACTATGCACTCTGTTGGGGAAGGGGCACAAGGCCCAGCCAAGACACCAGCAGAGCCCAGGAGCCCCAGGAGCCCCTTCCACCCTGCAGAGGGGCCTGTTGGCCTCGTGCCTACCTTCAGCCTGGTGCTCCAGGGCCCGGCTGTCCGGATGCCCAGTCAGAACCGAGTTGACTGGAAGATAACCGTTGCCCCGCTGACAGGGGGAGATGTCCACTTCTTTCAGATGGTACTCACTTGAAAGCAGGGAGAAAACCCAAGGGAGAGGCTATCACTGAGGGCTCCCCCACTGACCTTTCTTGCTCCTAGGGACAATCAGAGGTGCCCCAGATGGATGTCTACCTCGGGCTAGAAGGCCTCCCCTGACGTGAGCATAAACCTTCAAGAGCAGAGATTGTTCACCTGGGTCTCCATGCCCCTCACTGCAAGCACAGAGCCCAGGATGTACTTGGTACTTTCTCAAGGCTCACTGGGCAATCTCCCAAAGGGGCCACCTTCCTCCTGGGTCCTGGGAAACACCTCCTGGGGCTGGCCACAAGGAGCCAGGAAAGGAGGCTGGACGAGGGGACAGAAATGCTGAGGCTTCAGCCCTGTATCTACGTTTGTACTGGCTGACTGTGGGACCACCAGGGAGTCACCACACTGCTCAAACTCTTCTGAAATGTTTGAGAAAAGTGCTTTGTGAACTCTCACGTGTAGGGGTGGTGGGGATGTGAAACTGGGAGAAGCAGATTCTCTCCCTAGCTCTCAGAGAAGGAAAAAGGCCCAGACAGAGATTTGCACGCAGCACGCATAGCAGGTGCTCACTCCTTGCCCATCACCCTCTGAGGGTAAGACCGCTCTTCCAGATCTCATCCCTCCCAGAGCCATCCTCCTATCCAGAAGCCCATGGGCCCAGCTGACAAAGCCCACCCCCACCATCCCCAAAGGATCCACCAGCAGTAGTAGTAGTTAGTGCCAGAAGAAAAGGCACACCTGTCCCGGATGGCCTCTGGCTCCAGGGTGTAAATGATGATGTCACTCGTCTTAGAAGACTCCAGATCCAATTGGAGGAAGTCCGGACGCCGGAAACCACCTTCTGTCTGACTTTGGTCCTCTTGGCCCTCTGTCTGAAGGGGGACAGAAGCTCATGGTCTGAGGACAGGCCCAGCCAGGCCTGACCTCCATGTAGGCCAGCTGGTGAGAAGAGAGCAGGCTAACCTAGTATGGTCACCAAAGCCTGTGTCTGAGTCTGCCCAGCAAACCCAGAGTTGGGGTACTGACCTCAGTGAGCAGCTGGGCCAGACTCTTTGGCTCCACTTTCTCTAGGCCAGAGTCATCCAGCATATCAGGGTTCACGGGGCTAAAATAGTAGTTCAGGTCCCGGGCATCCAGAATGGTCTTGATGGGCTCTCTGTCAGCCCGTTCAGCCCAGCGGCCATGAGGCTGGTAGCTCCGCTTGGCATGGAATGTGGCCCCATCCATGTCATCGTCCCCCAGCTACAGAGACAAAGTAACAGCCAGCTGTGCCCCTGCCCGCCAACTATTCAGCCACTCATTTCCCAGCAGAATGCTCAAGGGCCTCTATCTGGGGGAAGAACAAGAGCCAGGAGTGGGAAACCCCGGCTGGCCAGGCCTCCTCCTCAGTCCTGCTGACCGGAGGCTGGGCATGCTGCCAGAGCAGCTAAGCCTCTTTGACTATGCAACAGATACCTATGAAGCCCTAACTCTGTTCAAGGCCTCATGTTGGGTTCTGGCACCATACCTACCCATGAAGATGACAGTGCTACTCTTTAAAGAGACTTAGTGCCCCCTGGCACCCCTGCCTAGCAGGAGCAGCAGACCAGGTTCTCTGGGCGATTGAGGGGAGCCAGATCCTCTCCAGCCCCTGGACTTTAGAGGGGCTATAAGCCCCAAGCCAAGAAACAGCCAGCAAACAGCCAGCAAAGAAGCGAGGGCCTCAGGAGCAAGGCAAGGCCCTCACTAGTGCCTGGAGCTGCCCCCACCAAGCCAAACCGGCACTCACCAACCGCTTTGCCCAGAGAGGAAGCTTGCCATTGGTCAGCAGGCACCGGGGATCTAGAAAGCCAAAGAGTTCAAGGTCAGGAGACATCCTCTCCCCATGTCTCCAGCCCTGGGGCTAGAGGAGGGGAAAGGAGTTACAATAGCAGGGGCTCACTGTCCTCAACAGAGCAAAAGGGAACCCCCCACCCAAGCACAAAGGAGCTTGGGGGTCCTCCTACCCCCAGGGGACGAGGGACGGAACAACTTCCCCCAAATGAGCAGCTGCCGAGAAATGGGATGGAGCTGCTTTGGGTAGAGGTGGGGCAGAGGCTGGAGTACTGCAGACCAGATGCCCACCCAGTGCCCTTCCAACACTGGAATTCTGTGGCACTACACAAACCTTTCCAGTGCAGGAAGTGGGCCTTGTTGGCAGCTTCTTGCTAAGCTCCCTGGGCAAACCTCCGAGCACTGAGGCTGGGGGTCCAGGCTAGAGCCCCTGAGCGGTGTCATTACATGGCAGTGACCTGGAGGGCGTCAGGGGCCAGCCGGGCTAACAGCTGCCTTTTACAGATGAGGAGCCCCAGGTGGTGGGAGGGGAAGCCCCAGGTGTGAGGGGAGGGGACCTGCCTGTTTCAAAGCTGTCTTTAGTGGGGGTCTTCAGCAGCAACTGCTGCTCACACTCCTCTTCCAGCTCATCCTCCGTCTGCTCTCCAGGGCTCAGGGAGCAAGGCCCACTGGGCACAGACACGTAAGTCTCCCGCCTGAACTCAAAGGGCAGAGGAGGGGACAGCTCCAGGACCTTCCCTGAAGCTGCCCCACCGCGGCCAGGCAAACCCAGAAACCTGGCCGCCCCTGAGCTTGAGCAGCTCAGCCCTGGCCCAGAAAACCCTCGTCTGAGATCCCTTTCCCCCGCCCCGGCCTCTGGCTGAAGGGCACAAAGGACCAGAGGAAGGGATAGGCTAGGTCTGTCCAACATACTGCTTGTCTCACAGCTACTGTCTCACAAGCTGCGTCCCAAGGGACAAAGAAAGAGCAATGAGCCCCTTTCTAGCCCTCAGACCCGGGGCCACCACTTTCGGGGCCACCGTGAGCCCCTGGCTCCCAACCTCGTGAGACAGAGGCGGCTGGAGCAGGAGCCACCCACCTCAGCTGGCTGCTCCACTTTGTCTCTTTCATTTTCTTCTGCTGATCAATGTGATCGATTTCCATCAAGTGCTGTTTCATGCAGTTGGTGATCTCTGGGCCCAGCTGCCAGATAAATACACAACTGGAGGAGAGGGAAAGACCAGGCAAGAAGTGAGCAGACTGGTAAAGGGGGAGAGAAAAGGACAAGGAGGAGGAAAAGGACTGAAGAACTGCTGGAATGCTCACTGTGCACAAAGCACTCTGCTGAGGACAGTCCTTGCTCCCCAAGAGCTCCCATTTTAAGGTGGGGAGGGTGACAGCATCTAAGAGGGCTCAGCTCTGAGTCAGATGGAAGTATCTTACGGTCATCGGACAAAGGAGAGAGAAAGGGGTGGGGTGAGGGGAGAGCTCAAGACATTCAAAGACCAAGAAGCAGGATGGCCCAGTGGAAAGAGCTCTGGACGAGAGGGATCCAGGTTCAAATCCTGCTTCTGATGCTGTGTGACCATCTAAACCCCCTCACACCTCACCTACCTCATCTGAAGGAGGAGAGAGGCCCCCATGGGATCCTACATATAAAGGCCTCTGTGACCCTCGACAGGTAACCTGAGTGCCAGCTAGGTGTCCCCCTAGTTGGTCTTCCAGGCTCTGCGGTAGTGGCCTGTTTGCTAAGTACACTGCCAGTGCCATCCTCCAAGGTAGAGACAACAATTCTCAATAAGACTGGAGGGCCAGCTCTGGACAGGCCACTTGAGGCCTCCTCCCTCCAGGCTGACAGCTGCCTTTCAGGACTACTCTTTGGGTTCATTCGTTCAGCCAGGTTGGATCCTAACTGCCCTGTCCCCTAACCCCTACGTGGGACCTTGTCCCCCGAGAGAGCACAAGAGCCTTTGCCAAATGCTTTGCCAAAATCCAGGAGTGCAAGGTCAATAGCGTGCCCTTCCTCTACCAAGCTGATGACCTGCCAAAAGGGGACACGATGTTAAATTGGCCTAAGCTGCTGGCTCTTGGTGATGCTGCTTTCCTTTCTAAATGTTTACAAATTATCCCTTTAATAATATATTCTAGAACATGGCCAGAAATCAAAGTCAAATTCAATCTCATCCTCTCTCCCACCCTTTGAATTTTTAGGGTCTTTTTTCTCCCAGTTGAGAAGTCTAAACTTTAATTCCCTGAAAATATTCTAAGGAAGCTCAGCAACCTCATGTCAGAGGGCAGCTCCATCGTAAGACCATGACACTGAAAACCTTGACAAACAAGAACTCATTCTGTTTCCTCCCATGAGCACCATTGGGACAGCTAGGTTGTGCCATAGTGCATAAAGAACTGGGCCTGGAGTCAGGAAGACTCATCTTCCAGAGTTTAAATCTGGTTTCAGATACTTCCTAGCTGTGTGACCCTGGGGCAAGTCACTTTACCCTGTTTGTCTCAGTTTCCTCATGTGTAAAATGAACTAGAGAAGGAAATGGCAAACCCCTCAGTATCTTTGCCAAGAAAACCGCAAATGGGGTCACGAAGAGTCAGATACGATTGAAAAATTGACTGAACAACAACAATAACAAAAGATGCAAATCCCTGAGAATGAGCCGAGGCATGTCCATACTATGCAGAGTAAAAGTAGACACCCCTGCAGCAGCCACTAGCTTTGGCACTTTTTTGGCACTTTGGTGCCTGAGCTGCAGAGCACAGGAGGGACACGCTGGGAACAGCTGCACAGGTTCCAGGACTCCCCACCTTGGATGCACCCACCAGGTTCAGGGTGCTCTGTCCACATGGCTACTGTGTAAGAGCTACCTGGAGAACATCCCCACTGGTCGCAGGAGCCTTTGCTATGGCACATATAGCTGTGCTGGGTCCCTGTATGCTGCCCATGGCCCCCACGTGGGCCCCACAGCACCTCAGAGTTTTCACAGATATATCCACACCGGTCAGTCGGTCAACTGTCATGAGGTTCAAATGAAACCACGCACATTGACATTGTTTTAAACCAACTATAAAATTATAAAATACTATTTTCATTTCTCTACTGCCTCTGCACCTCACATCCCCCTCCACACAACCCCAATGGCTCAGAAACGTGGCCTATCTCATGATTACTTCCTTACCTGTCTCCAGATACCGTGATCAGGTGGCGACAGTCATAAGTAAACTTCATGCCTGTAACGATTTCTGCAACCAAATCAGAGAAGAGTCTCTCACAACCACCTCTGTGGGAAAGCAGCCAAAGAGGCGTGGGTCCTGAGGTGAGGCCCTGCCTGGGACCTGGGCCCAGACAAGAAGTGGGCGGACCTACCTGAATGCCCAAACATCTTGGCAATGCACTCTCCAGAATAGAAGTCAATCACCGAGATGCTCTTGTCAGAGCAACTGGTGGCTAGGAAGGTGCCTGAAGGGTCGACCTGCACCTGCCCAAGGGGAAAGGGGGAAACACCATCATCAACCTGGCTCCAGATTCTGCTCTTCCTTGGCATAGGAAGCACCTCCCCTTGGGCCTTCAGCCCTGCCACCTGGAGAAGGTCAGCATGCCTATCTAGTCCCTGCTCCCCAGCGGTCCTTCTGCACAGTTCCAGGAGGCAGCTCCCATGAACCTTTCTGCCCCAATGGGAGGGGAGATTGCCCCTCTAACCCCCAGACCCCTTCTAGAGTCACCTGGCCCATGTCAGGGCTTCAGAGCAAATCTCCAAAGGGCCAGCACGAGACTATGGGGAAGGCCACTTCTTAAAAAATGCAAACATTCTTTTTAATTATGAACATTTAAGTATACAAAGAATAGAGAAAGAAGATTATTTTTGAAACCATGAGCTTTGGTTCCATGCAGTTTGAGTTTCTGAAAGCATCTCTTCAATTTGAGAGGCATACATCATGGATAGGAAGCTGGCCCGGGAGCCAGGAAGCCCTGGGTTCAAGACTAGCTTCCACCTCGTACAGACGGGGCCCCTGCACAGATCCCATCACCTCCCAATGCCCCAGACAACTCTCCAAGATGACCAGCTGCAGAGTCGGTGCTGGCCTGCTCTCTCTGGATTAAACTGAACTTGGTATTCACAAAACTGCCCGTCTCTGGCCCCTTCTGAACCTTTGGGTTTTTTCACTGTATTCTTCATGGTTTATTCATGCTGCTTTCTGGTGTTTCTTTCCTCCCTCCTGGGGCCTGTCTCCAGTGCTCGGATCCCTCGGTAAATCAATGCCCAGCCTCGAAAGGCCTCTGATGGACAGACACACTGCTTCCCCAGCCTGTCCTCTCACCTTCAGCAAGGAGCCATCATCCCCCTGAGAGCCTTTGAAGCATTTCTTCTGTTTGCCATTGACCGTGTTGTAGACTCTGGGGAGAACATCATGCACTCTCAGGGTCTCAGAAGCCCCCTAGACCCTAGCCCAGGCTGCCAGCTCCCTCCACTCACCCTCAGCCCAGACCCTTCCAGAGGCTCAGAGGGGAGCAGGAAGGAGGGCTGACCTGGACCTCACTGGGCCCCAGTCAATGGGGACCACGGGAAGGGCCACAAGGCTTTGGCTTTGGGCTCACTGCAGCCAGGGTCAGGGATGAACTAGGCACCGAGATCAGGTCAAAGGCAAAGCCAGCTCACCTCACATTCCTGTCCTGACAGGCCACAGCCACATACTTCTGGGTGATATCGATGTCCATGTCATATAGGGTGGTCTTCTCCGCCACATGATGGGTACGTACAAAATGAAGGCTATCAGAAACCTAGGGCCGCAAGTGGTTTTCAGAGACCAGGAAAACCCACCTCCCACCCTCTACCATTGGGCACCATCTTGGTTTTTAAAAAAGAACAGAGGAATTGGCTGAAACCAAGTGTCGCTCTGTCCCTAAGGGTGAAGGTAGCCTGCCCATGAAGTATTCCATAATCCCCTACCTTCATTCCCACCCCCCACCCAACTCCAGTCCCTGGGAGGAACAAGAATAGTGGCCCCCTGACCTTTTGGGCACTGCGGAAGTAGATGCTTTTGTCAGCTCCACAGCTGATCATCTGGATGTCTCTGTTCCCTACAGGAGGGGAGAGAGGTTGGGCCCCTGACCACAGCTTGGCCCAGCCTGGCTTCAGGAGGGCCTGACTTTCTGCAGTTGCCGCTTTGGAGGGGCTCTGTGGAAACTCCCAGTCCTCCCATGGGTCAGTCGCCTTCAGCACTCACTGGGACCCCTCACATCCTCTCATCTCTAGATCCATCATTTCCTCCAAATCCCACCTCACTGGGATCCCACTTGTGCCCATAACTCCAACCACCTTCCATGTGCCCCCTGCCACAGCTCCCCCCACCCCGCCCCTGGCTTCAAATCCTCCCTATGACCTCCTGGCCCACAACCCTAAATATCTCCAGGCCTCATCGTGACCTTCTCCCAGACAGTTCCAACCACCTTCAGTCCTCTCCAAATAACCACCGAGTCTTCAATGTGACCCCACCTGCTCTCATAACCTCCAAACCAGCCTTCCCTCCTAATTATGATCCCATCCCAACCTCACTTCCAGGACTTGCTAATTCCATTTTCTCCCATGCTCCTCAAACATTCTCCATCCTGTGATCCTTCTCACATCCACGTTGCCCACTTCCAGGCCTGCTAACCTTTCTCACTACACTAACAACCTTCAAACATCACTGGACCTTTCTCACCCAGCCATCTCTCGTTCTGACTGTGACCCCCACCCCGACCCCGTGACCTCCCCTGCAGACCTCCAACAGACTCAAAATCTTAACAATAAAATTGTGTCCACTTTAAAAATCAATCTTCTCTTTGGCCTACTATATGTACTGGAAGTTTAAGAAGATAAAAATTCCAACAGTCTAGGTACTGAAAGAGACTTCACAGGTCATACAGTACAAATTATTCCTTGCAAGGGTTTTAAACTTTTTTTTAAAAAAAATATTTTGATAGATGTATTTCAGTATAATTGGTTTCTTTTGTAATCCCATGTATTTGAGTTTATGCATTTACAAATATGATTCCTAGAAGGAATTCATCCATGGGCCTGACTGCCCAACGGGTCCAAGACACATCAAAAGGTTTCAGAAGCCCCTGCTCCAAAGGAATCCCCTCCCCAATAAGTGCTTACCCAGCATCCACTTGAAGCCCTTCAATAATGGGGAAATCCTCTGGCCCCAGGCAGCCCACTCCACCTTCAGGCAGCTTCAGCTGTTAGAATACTCTTCTATACCCTAGCTACACATGACTTCTCTCAACTCTACTTTGCTCCTCATTTTACCTCCTGGGATCAGGCAGAATTAAGCACTACATTTCTACCCCAAATACGCTCTGTCCCTTCCACTGGTTAGCACAGACAGGGCCAAGGACTCCAGCTCCCTCCCCATCCTGTTGCTTTCCACTGATAACTACATCAGCTTCTCAGTATTCCAAGACATGATGTCCAGAACTATCCATAACACTGCAGCTATGTTCTGGCCTGGGTAGCAGGTGAGACAGTGAGCCTATCACCTCCCTTGTTCTGGGCACAGGACTCTCTTTATGCAACCGCAATGTCCTATTGGGCTTACAGTCCCCTGAGACTGCCAGATCTTTATCCCCCACGAATTATGCTTCCTCATCCCAAGACTCAGGGCCCAGAAGGCAGTTTATTTTTCAGATCAAATGGTAGTTCAACATGTCACCACTGAAGGTCATCTTCTTAGAATCTGGCCATCACACAAGCCTGTCAAGGTCTTCACACAGTAAGCACTTAATAAATGCTTTGGACTGACTGACTGATTTTAGATCCTGATTATAACTTTAGCTACCCCTCTAAACTTTATGTCATCTGCCAGTCTAATAAACATGTTTTCATTGATGTCTTCATTCAAGTTGTGGATAAACATGACAAAATGGCAAAGGCTAAGGTCAGATTTCTGGGCACTCAACTAGAAACTTTCCTTCACTATGACACGCTCCTTGGGTCTCATCAGCTAACCAGTTCTATATCACCTAATTATGCTACCACACAGCCCAAACCTCTCTGCCTTGTCCACAAAGACTTCATGAGAGACACCGATAAAAGCTTTGCTGAATTCTAGGCATTTATCCAACATTTCCCCATTGAGTAAATTCACAAAAGAAGGTCCGGCCTGATTTGGCTTTGGCGAAGCCGGGCTGGCTCTCAGTGATCCCTGCTTCCCTTCGGAACCACTTATAAACCTTCCCTTTAATAATACAAGTCTACAGTTTTGCTAGGAATCAAAGCCACAGTCACTGGCTAACAGCCTGGGGAGTCTACCTTCTTCCCTTTATTGAAAATTGGAAGATCTGTCCATCCCTAGTCTTAAAGATCCTTCCCTATGCTCTGGCATTCTCCAAAAATGACTGAGGCTGAGCAGTTATAACCACCACTGCCTTCAGCAGCCTAGCATGATGTCACTGGTCTGGACCTGGTGACCTGAATTCATGAGGGCAGCAAGGTACTCTTCCCAACTCCTTAAAACTTACTCATTGTGCCCTGCTTTGGAGCTTATCACTCGGAAGGTCATTCTGGGAAAACAGAAGTGGGTTAGTTCTGTATTCCATTACCATTACCATTGTCCCACTCTGTCCTTCCTTCATATTCTCCTTGCCCCCAGCACACCTTAAAATGCCCTTCTTGTCGCCCTTACCATTTGCAAGCCTTGGTATCCCTGGCACAGTTTTTACAGGGTTAGACCACCCTTTCGTACTCACTCTCTGTTACCTGCCTTTGCTTCTCTCTTCTATGTTAAAACAAAATGAAAACCTAATTGGTCAAAGCATGGTCCTAGAGAAGAGTTAAAATGTACTGCCCTTCTCTTCCCTGCAGACTTAGGGGAGTAGGGGTATGGAATACTGTGCCCACTGTCAGATGTGCAGCACGTATTGGGTAGTATTGTCGAACTTTTTTCCTCTTTCTTTTTGAAACACTGTTACAAGAGAAAGATTACCAAGGGTCAGGAGCAAGATATATTCAGAAATCAACGTAATAATAAAAAAGGAAATGTAATGTGAAAACGAGTGGCACCAATAAAAGTACGGCATAATTTTTCAGGTGAGCTCCCTGTGCATCCACATCAGTCTCTCTGAACAGCTCCTTCTGCTTTCCCCCGGTCTATCCATGTCATTTTGTTCCATTTCCCATCACACGTTCGAAGATGTAGTGATTTCCCCCCAGAGTTCTCATCACTTCTACTTTAACAATCAAGTTCCTCCATATTTGTATCCCAAGAATCCCAGAGGGTCACATTTGGAACTGAAAGGGTCTTTTGAAGCCATCAGGTCCAAATCCCTTTATTTACAAATGAGAAAACTGAGGCACAGAGAGATTAAGTGACTTACCCAGGGTCCCACAGCTAGTATCTAAGGTAGGATTCGAACTTAGATCTTCCTCAGTTTAAGTCCAAAACCCTATCTACTACACCACAGAATTATAGAATTTGAGAGTTAGAAGGACGTGAGGAGTCATCTAGCCCAGCCCACATGGCCTATTCAAAATGATGAACATTTACATTAAAGGTCTTTAGGTCTTTAAAGTTTTTAAAGGGCTTTGCTCATATCAGCTCATCCGAGGCTCACCACAACTGCTATCTCCATTTTACAAGAGAGGAAACAAGGGCAGCTAGGTGGCGCAGTGGACAGAGCTCCAGCCTTGGAGTCAGGAGGACCTGAATTCAAATTCGACTGCAGACACTTGACACTAGCTGTGTGACCCTGGACAAAACTTAAACCCCAACTGCCTCACCAAAAAGGAAAAAGATTTAAAAAAAAAAAAAAAGAAGAAACTGAGACAAATAGAAGTGAAGCTACTTGCCCAGGATCACACAGCTCGTAAGTATCTGAGGCAGGATTCGCACTCAGGTCTTCCTGACTCTCAGTTCAGTGTTCTATCCACTGCTCCAAGTACTCTCTGAAAACCTGGAATGTGCATCAGACAATGCTCAGTTTTCCTCTCCCATGTCACACATCTGAAGATAGAATGGCTCCTTCCTCCAACAGTCCCCAACATTTTTACTCTGGGGACCAGTCCATCGATATTGGTCAGACTTAGATCCAAAACAAGTCCGTGTTTTACTTTTTGTTGAATGAGTCGTCATCAAGGAAAGTCAAGAATCAATCGCCTGTCACTGTTTTGGGGGAATTACTTTCTAGTGCAGGGGCAGATGTTGATGCGTGTTGCAAAATGTGAGCTGTGCCCAGACAACACGTGTCAGTAAACCCCCGTCAGTGGAAGGCCCTGCATCTGCCTCCTGCTCCCAGGCTGGGCTTGTCATCTCCTCCCCAAATTCCTCCTCTCTGACCTTCTTCTGGCCTCCCCTCCCCCACCCCTCCCCCAAATTATTTCAGCCAAGCTTCCCCCCTTCTGAATTTCTTCACACAAGCGTATCTTCTCCAATCCAGTGCTTATACAAACATGCTGTAAAACAATTTGGCTTAACTGTGTGCAGAGAACATACTTTGTGGCCAGACTGGTCTGGGTGTTCGTTGAGAGGCGTCTGCTTTGTCAAAACAAATTATGTCCAAAAGGCTACTATGCTGTTTTGTTTCGTCTGGTCTGCCCATTTAATCTATTCTGTCCTTGAAAACGGGGTTAGCTGTGGTCTGTTTGGGCTTCCCCACCCAAGTCTTGGAAAGGTCTGCTGGGCCACATGCACTGCCTGGTTTTCTGGCCTCCGATCACTGGTTACTTGTCTCATGCTTCTTCTGCTTCTAGAGAGACCTCAAAGGCCCCAAGTCTGACTGCCGGCTCCTTCTTTGGTACCGTCTCCTCTCTATGACTCTCCTCCTTGCCCTACGGTAGTGGCAGCTCTTTGCTATTTGGGTGGACAGATATGGACACTTTTTTTTTCTTATTCCTCCTTTTGCATTTAAAGTTCTTGACCAAGTTCACAAAACTCTGGACAGAATAAATTTTAGAGGCCCTTGTTAAGTGTGCTCCACCCTGGTCAAGCAGCCTTTATTTATTTATTTATTTATTTTTTAGTGAGGCAATCAGGGTTAAGTGACTTGCCTAGGGCCACACAGCTGGTAAGTGTCATGTGTCTGAGGCCAGATTTGAACTCAGTTCCTCCCGACTCCAAGGCCAGAGCTCTATCTACTGCACCACCTAGCTGCCCCTAAGCAGCCTTTAACAGACTTTAAAACATTGTCCAAAATTCCAAAGGCTGTGCCTTCATGCCACCTTCTCAAACTAATTGTTAACTAACCAAATATGCTTCTCCTTGAGAACCCCTTGCATACAGTAGGTGCTTAATAATCACTGGATTGAAGTGAACTCCTGCCGTCAATTTAGCAGCTGTGATGAAAACACTGCCCCCAAAGTCTTCAATTTCTTGTCCTGTACTTTAGCAGTCCCTGGCAATGTTTGCTAGGCAGCACTGTCTGGAAATACCCCAGTCCCTACATAGACCACGAGGAGTGAGGACTGGCCAACAGGCTGAATAAGGATCAGGAGTTTCTCTGAAACATACCAAGACCTGCCTTACTCATAACATGACTAGTCAGCAAAGAGCCCTCTGTATAGGCATCAGCCATCAGCACCTGAGTCTCCTTCCTGGAGCATTACTCAATGACCCCTGTCTGCTGGCCTCTCCTGGAAGCACAAGCTTCTGCAGAGTCCAGTTTGGCCCGCTCAGGGAAGGGCATCACGACACAACAGAGTGGCTAACTCCAGCTGGAAGGTTCTCTGCTCAGCTCACTGTGGGGTCACCATAGCATTTATCACTAGCTTTCTGTGCAAACGTCCACTTCAGAAGACACCATGCACTATTCTCTTCTAGGAAACATTTCTTTCAGGACACTGAATATTAATAACAATAACAGCTAGCATTTATATTGTACCTACTATGTGCCTGGCACTGTGCTGAACACTTTACAATTACTATTTCATTTGATCCCTCACAACGTGGGAGGTAGGAGCTATTATGATCCCCATTTTACAGCTGAGGAAACTGAGGTAAACAGGAGTTAAATGACTTGCCCAGGACCACACAGCTACCTAGTGGTAAAAGCATTGCCCTTAAAAATAACCGGGAATTGAATCTTGACTCCTGACTACCGGTATGACCTTCAGCAAGTTGCCCTGAGCGTACGCTTCCTCCTCTGTAAAGTGATAGGCCTGCACTCTGGTATCAGCTCTGTGCTCCCATCCCAGTGAACCCCGTACCAATCACCAAGCTTTAAACATTTGGTGCTCCTTCTCTGGACGGTTCTTCCCCCCTCCACTCTGTTGGCACAACCTGGGATCCTCCGGTGCTTTGTCTCTGAAGGCCTTCGTCCAGTCTCCCTCATCATCATCATCATCATGTCATCTCCCACTCTCAGAACTGTGGTTATTCACCAAAGCTTTTTCCGGAGATCTCTTCTCTCACCAGGTCCCATGAAGTCAATGATCATCTCATCTCTATGTGGATGATTACCAGGCTTCATTTCTCTCCTTACCCAGGCTGACTCTTCCTTCCCTGAGCTTTCCCAGCCTCTCTTCCATCTGCCCCCCTCCCTGCACTCACTCACAGGGCCCCAAACCTCGCTCAGATCCTCATCACTCCTCTCCTCAATAGCTTCCTCTTCATTTTCTCACTTCCAGCATCTCCCTTCTCCAATCCACCCTTCACACAAGAGCCGAAATCATCTTCCTAAGACAAAGCCCCGAACAGGTCACTCCCGTACACAATCTTTAGGGACTTCCTAATGGAAAGAGGATAAAATGTAAATTCCTCAGACTGGCATTTAATACTAACTTAAACATTTGTTATTTAAAAAATCATAATAGCTTTGCTACTATTTCAAATCCTCCAAGACTTGCTTTTGGCCTGCCTTCCCAGACCTTCTTCGTCTTCAAAGCATATGTCCCAGCCTGAGAGAGCTATCAGGCGGTCCCCCAACTTGACATTCCATCTTGTGTCTCCATGCTTTGGCCCAGGCCAAGGATGCTTAGAGTGCACTCCTCCTTCCTCATTTCTACCTTAGATTTCTTCACTTCCCTCAAGGTTTAACTCGGGAACCATCCACTACATGAAGCCCTTTCACCATGTGTTTGGATTCTCTCCCTCCTTCCCACATCTCCTTCTGTTTTCTTAGCTGCGTGTACGCAAGGCATCCTAGGGCACCCCAGCCCTAGGCCCAAGAGGCCAGAATCTCCGAGGCAGGGACTGTCTGCTCTTGTCTTGGTACTCCCAGGATCTGGCGAGCACAGCGAGGGGCCAATAGGCGATCAGTACTGGATCTGTGATGTCACTGGCTGAGGGAATTTCCCAGGGAGGAAACTTCCCCTGAGAATGTAGAGTAGCCCACCCTGTGCACTTTATTTGGTCTTACAGAGTTGCCTAGAGTACAACAGTTAAAACTCCAGGACTGCAAAATGCCTGAGGGCAAACCAGACAACATGTGTTAACTGGGAAAGGTTGAACAAAACCAATAAAAATACAGTGCAACACAGTTGCTGCCCCATTTCTATTTACATTTGACCCCACAGGTCTGACACTCAACCAGGATGTGTCTGAGGCCTAGTGAGTGTTCCTGGCTCCAAGGCTGGTACTCCAGCCACTAGGCCTCAGTGCCTGAAGAACAGGCATGTAATATCTGTGAGCTGAATTTCTGATACCCTGGAGAGGAGAGATGGTCCTTCAGCCCTTCTCCCTGACTCCCTGAGGAGGTCCAACCTCTTCTCCAGACATGACACGAGATTGCTCAGCTGCCTCTGACTGGTAATTGGAAGAATCCTGCCAGGCCCTAATGCAACCAGACGAGGTGCTCAGCTGTCCTCTTACAGAGAGTCTCAAGTAAAAATCGAAGCACCTTCTTTCCTCTGCCTGTGATGACAGATAATATTTCTCTATCCCTAAAACATTCCCCACCTATTGCTGGGATTGTCACTGAGATCTCCCCAGGGCCTCCTAAAAACCTCCTAACCTCACTGTAATCCTCATCTCTACCTGCCACATGCACCCTCCCCAACCCCAAGCTGCCATTCATCTTTACCCCCCAAATCTTAAGGGTCACTGCCCCCATCAGCTGCCAGAGCTTCCACCCTCTGCTCCGTATCACATTCTGAGAAGGACCCACTCTCCCTCACCATCAGGCCTCTGACTTCTCCTCTTCCAGTCTCAACGCTTTTCAGTCCTTGCTGTAAACAAGCCAACTCGCCAGGCACCTCCCCATCTTTACTGACCGACCATCACCCACCGGCGTTCCTCTCTGCCTCCTCTCGCCCTCATCAGTCACCTTCAGTCCTGTCATCTCTGCCACCCTTCCTGCCCACCCAGAGGTCTCCCTGTGACCCCACCCCTCCCCTACCACCTTCAGGCCAGAATGAGACCAAGGCCACAATGCAGAAGCAGATAAGCCTTGGTCTCTGGGGCCCAGAGGGAAGAACTAAGGACAAAGGGACGAAGCTGCAAAGAAACAAATATAGCTTCGACACAGGAACACAATGAGAGCTGACCAAAGGTGGAATGGGCTGCCTTGGGAGCCGGGGTGGGGGTGGGGCGAGGGAGTGCCTCCAGAGCTCGTCAGGCAAAGGCCCACGGCCCCTTCTCAGGGGTCCTCTCTAATTTGGAAAGTCTGTGAATCTGTGTCCTCACCTGCAAACTTGATGGCTGTGATGGAGGAGGAATGGTCATCCAGGGTTTGCTCCAGGTTATAGTTCTTCTCCACGTTGAGCACGTGGATGAGTCGGTCTCGACTGGCCGAGGCCAGCAACGTCACCCCTGGCAAGAGAAGAGGGCCCAGGCTGCCCAGCAGGTCCTCCCACAAGCTGACTTGCTTGGGCAGCCTTGTCCTAGCTTGCTGAGCACACCCCTGCTTCGGGCTCTTTCCCAGGGCTCTGTTAGCTCAGCCTCCAGAGAACTCAGCCTTTCCAAAGGGTCATGTTGCCTTACAATATCCAGGAATTTCTCTCAAGCTCCAAGTTGAGTTTTAAAAGTCTTGAGATGAATCCAGAGCTCTCTACATGCCTGCACCAAGAAATCTGAAGGAGATGGATGGTGTGGTCACGGCACGGAAGAAGCTCCCCGGCCCCTCCCTTGTTCATCTATTTCTCCCGCTTCCTTGGACACATTCTTGCCCACTCCAAGGAAACAAAACTCACCAGTCTCAGGCTTGGAATATTCCAAACACAGAACTTCCGCGTCATGGGCCTCCACCTTAACCAGCTCATCCATGAACCTGAGCTCATGAATCCTGCAAGACAAGACACACCACGGCCAGTGGGCAGGACAGCCAGGTCTACCCAGCCCTATACATGTGGCCCTGCCTGGCCCAGCTGCACGTACATGCATACCCCCTGGTTTGCCATCAGCCCAAGGTTATGAGGCTAGAACCCAAGGGTCATAGCGGGAAGACAGTAGGGAGAGGTGGGGGGGACCGGGGGAGCCTATGTACACAAGGCCTCTGACTAATGTGAGTCTGCCCCTCACCAAAACCGGTGCCACAGGAGGGTGCCACTTGCCTCAGATTTCCACTCCGGTCGCCTGAGGCCAAGTGCTGACCATCAGGACTGACCTGCATGACCCGAACTCCTGACTTCATGTCCACAGGAGTCCCATTCTCATTTCCTCGGTCTGGGAAGTGAGATATGTCCTGCAGGTGCTGGATGTCATTTTCTACATATACTACCTTTAGCAGGTTCTTTGAAAAGAAGGAGAAAGGAATAATAAGTCAGTCATCCAGGAAAGAAGGCCCTGAGATCAGAGGCCAAGGCCCAGAGAGCATCAATCCACGGCACCAAGAGGCCTAGGATGCTCCCATCAAGGCACTGCCATGTGGAGTTCAGGACAACTGCAAACCCAAAAGCAGGGCTGGGCCCAGGCCACAGTGGAGAGACACAGCTGCCCTCTAGACATCTGCAGGCCTGAGACGGTGTGACTAAATGAAGGGGGAGGGGCAATGAGCCGGACCTAACTCCCCTGTGGAGTGAAGCCTTTCCAACCCTCAGTGATCCACAGCTCCCCATACCGGAGAGCACTGGCCCATTTTTATTGCCATCACTGTCCCATCCAAAGGGCAGGGATTCCAACCCCAGGCACCGAGCCCTGTCTACAGGAGGTGCCCAAGAAAGGTTTGGTGCTGCTAATGGCACGTCTTCATGTTTGTGGTTAGATTAGTTTGGGACAATTTAAGCAGGACAAGTGAGTATACCTACACGTCTAACCTATATCAAATTGCTTGCCTTCTCAAAGAGGGGGGTGGGGAGGGAGGAAGAGAGAATTTGGAACTCAGAATTTTAAAAATGAATGTTAAAAATTGTTTTTACATGTAACTGGGGGAAAATAAAATACCAAACAATTTAAAAAAAAGATAAGTGAGTCTAGTGGCTACAAGAAGCCTTCAGAGACTGACACCTGGGAAAATGCCTGCCCCTCACTTGCTCTTAGCTCCTGGCATGTGTACAGGCAGAGCCAAGCTGAGCTCAATAGACAAGTTGATCAAAACTTCTGAGGCACGATTTAGACAGCGTAACTTTTAAAGGTAACAAGCCCATGCTGGCTAGGGAAGATGGACTACGGAATGAACGGAGAAATGGGAAATCATCTCTATCCTCCAGTGGGCGCTCTTTCCCCATCTACGCCCTCTATCACGGTTCAGAGGCAAAGTGCAATTTGGGGGAGCTCTAGGCAGGGGCAGGGGGCTCCCCCTGACTTGAAAGGAGAAATGGAAAACAAAAGCTTATCAGCCCTCCAGCCGCTCACGTTGCTGAAAACATTCTTGGGACGGCCAGAAGTCGGGCTGTTCTCCATGTTCCAGAAGCGGATGGTGTTGTCTGAGGAGCAGGTCAGAAAGGATCCTGACGGCAAACAGGCTCTCTGGTCTTCAAACTCCGGGTAAACCTACAGCCCTCCGGGGACAGTGCAAGTCAGCTCTCATCACAACTCTGCCCAGGCCACTGGCCTCCAGGGACAAAGACTTGGGACCTTTTCCCTCTAAGATTTTGTGGGAGAGGGAGAGAGAGGGGCCAACTCACCTCGACATTCCAGACATAGGAACTGTGGAAGAGATCAGACCATACTTTGCCCACTTTAGTTAGATCTTGGATGTCCCAAACATAGATGCTGTGGTCCTTGTACACACACGAGAGCCAGTGGTGGCAGGGGTCAAAGGCCAGTGCCACTGTGTCTGGGTAGACTGACTGAGCCTTCCTACAGAAGAGGAAGCTGGACAAGAGAAGATGTCTCCTTTACCATCCTCACCAGCACCTAAGAGCTGACCCCTTGTCTCCTTGCCCCGGGGGGTGGGGGAGGGGAGATGTGCCCCTCCCTTGGGGCATCCCAGCTGGCTCTCAGCCCGTAGATAGCCCCCTGGGGAAGCCATGGTAAAGACAGCTCCAAGAAGGCATGTCAGTCTTTTCCAAGCTGGGGACAGGAGACTTTCTCCCAGGCCAGACTGTCCTGCTGAGCCTCAGCCAAGCACAGTGGCTGCTCCTCCTACACCAAGCCTATTAGAGCCCCCTCCCTTCACTGGGGCATGGGCCATGGCTCCAGACATATCCGAAGCCTCAGTCAGGGGCCACTGGTTTCCCCGCCTATCTCTGCTCAGGTTGACAATCCCTGGCAGGGGCAGCTCTAAGACCAGGGCTCTGTGGCTGAAGTACCTGGGATCCAGGCCTTGGGCCACGTCTACTCCCAAGTAGTGAGGTTTGGGTAAGTTGGTCACATAATGCATGTCATGTGCCTGGAAGATGCGGACTGTCCCATCGGTGCAGCCACAGAAGATGAGATCCTCACTGACACACAAACATGATGAAAGGGAGACCTGTGGGCAAAGGAGTGGAGGCGGGGAGGGGAGGAGGAGAAGGGGGCAAGGGGTCAGGTCTTGGCCTCCAAGAGATCTTTTAGAGCTCAATTCACGCCCCTCCAGGGAGCCCAACTCAGATGCACAAGTGGGGGGGGGGGTTTCCATGTGTTCCTGGAGTGGAAGGGATTTCAAAGCATTGAGAAAGACTCCTAGGAACAGAAGGATGTGGGCACCTTTAGGTTGATCCACTTTTCTAGGACTCTCTTCTCATTAAATTGGCAGAGGAGACCAGAGTAGGACACACAGAAGGTGTTGCCTGCCATCTTGCCTCTCCCACAGGCAACGCCACAGAAGACATTGTTGTGCAGCTCTCCCAGGATGCCAGAGCGCCCCACCAGAGGCACCGTGCCAGTCACCTAAGGGAAAAGGGTCCAGTTCACAGCCTTGCACCTAACACAGCCTCACACTGGGCCCATGCTCAGGCCAGAGAGGAGACAGTCATCTAGCACGGCCTGTGAATAGCAGACCACCCCCAGGGGGTACGGGCAGGAAGGAAATAGGAAAAGGTACCAAACTGGGAACCTTTGGGTACCAAGCTGGGAGCCTTTGGGAACCAAGCTGGCCCAGGGCCAGCAAAGGCAGGACAAAGAGGGGAGTCAAGGAACTAAAAGTTAGTGCCTGGGGCACATCCTGCAGCCAGCCAAGGAGCTGAACTGGAGCCTAAGGGGGGCAGTCATAATGGGGGTACCTGGGGCAGGAGCTAAGCAATAGCCACCCAGAAACAAAACAGAACACAGAGGGGAAACCACTGAGGCCTTAAACACAGCAAGGCTTCAACAGGTGTTTGCTGAAGGACAGAATGGAACCAAAGCGGAAGGCTCAGGGAATACTTCCCAGATCCTGTGGAGCCCTCCAGGGACCCCAGGCCAAGCCTCCTTGCTTTTCTCTGTCTCCCCCTGCCCTCCTCTTTCCCTCCCCCACTTCTCTCACTGTCCTCCCTCTCCCCTCTTCCCCTTCCTCTGTTCCTCCTCACCCCCCCATCGCTAACTCTATCTCTGGAACCCCCCCCCAAATCCTTCCCCACCACCCATCTCCATCTCTCTTACCTTTAGCTCCTTGGACACCTCCAAGAACCAGAACTTGACGTGCCGGTGGCCCACAGTCACAAAGTAGCTGCTGTCCTCAGAAAATGAAATGGCAATGACCTTACAGGATACCTTGTTGGAGGCGACCACATTGTCCTTCTAGAAAAGTCATGGACAAAAGGCTAGTCCCCAACATTCCCAGACATCCCCTGGTCCCTTACGGCAGCCTTGCCTTTCGCAGCCGCTGCATCTCGTCCCCTTCTGTCTACACTGCACATGGCTCCTTCTGTGCCAAGTTCCTGACCTAGTGTCTCCTCCATTGGCTGGGGAGCTCTTAGAGGGCACGGCCTGGGTTTTTGCCTTTCGCTGTCCCCCCGGCACTTAGCCCAGAGCCTGGCACAGGGCAGGTGCTTCATTAAACATGCTTATGCGCTGTCCTACACCTTCAGTTTCTTGACCCCCTTCTCAGCCCCTCTTTCAGGGTGTGTGCCCTGGGGGTGTTGGGCTAGTCTGGCTCTGTGGGCCATCATAGCCTTCTCTCCTTGCCCCTGAAGGCCCAGCTGAGCAGATGCTACCCCTCCCAGCACAGAGTCTCCTCTCAGCAGTCATGGTGGGAAGATGGGCAGGGTGAATTTCCTAGGGGACGATGGCACCCTCCTACCACTCCCAAGAGGGGTGAGGGAGGACAGAGCCAGGCAAAGCCTGAGGAGGGGAGCAGCAGGGCCATGCCCCCAGCTCACTGAAGACCTGAGGCAGCCAAACCTGTTTCTCTACCAGCGGCCCCAAAAAGGACTCAGCCTCTTCATGGAACAATGGGCCAGGGGAGAAGTGTGCCAAGGGGAGGAGTACGCTGGGGAGGGTCCAGGTGACTCCTACTCAGAAGCATCATGACAGTGGAAATAGCACAGAGCTTGGGATTTCAAAGCCTGGATTCAATTCTTACACCAGACACTTACTGTGTGACTGTGGGTGAGACAGTCAGCTCCTCTGAGCCTCAGTTTCCTTATTTGTAAAATAAAGCATGTAATAATATTCACACTAACTATCTCCCAGGACTGTGTGGTGAGGAAAGCCCTTTGCAACTGTGAGAGTGCCATTACAGATGTAAGAATGACTGTTATCAATGTCTGGCCTGGCCTGGCCTGACATCCAAGTGTCCCCTCAGAATCCTGACCCCTGGGGGCTACCCTTCCTCCTGCATGTTTGATCCCTGTGTCCCACAGCCCAGGCAATACCCTGACAATTCAGCCTCAACCTTGGCATCCCTCCCCAAGCAGGAGATACGTGATCTGCTTTCACTCCAATCACTTTCCAAACCATCCCCAGTAGGGAGGAAGCATTTTAAGAACCAAACGAAAGCTCAGAAGAGGAGCTGGGGCCCTGTTGGGGCGGGGCAAGTACCTTCCAGTCCCAGACGTTCACCACCATGTCATGCTGATAACCCATGGACACGATGTGCTTCATGTTGGGCGAGAAGGCCACACATGCCACCCCGTACTTGTGGCCCCGCATCTCTGCCACCTGGCTCTTGTCCTCCACGTCCCAAATCCGAACAGCTGGCCTATGCCCATTCTGCAGGAGGCAGGCAGTATCAACCACACGGCTTAAATCCAGGGCTATAACGGCACGTAGAGTCTGGGCAGGACGGGCAACCTACGGCTCTGGACGCATACTGGGTGAGGCTGAGCCCCAGACCAGGCCCAGAGCGGGGTGGCATTTACGAGGACTCTGGGATCAAGCATGGGGGGCAGAATCCATCTCTCTGGGCTTTCTGCCAGCCCTCAGGGCCACAAGAGGCCAGTGCCAGGAGGAAGTCCCCATGAGCTTGGAGGAGCCAGAGAGAACCCGGAGCTGCTACAGAGCCACCTTACCATCCAACAATGGTTAACTCACCTCCCCAGTCACGATGTATCTCCCGTCAGGAGAGAAGGCAAGTGCACTCAGGGCTTTCCTGAGGACCAAGAAGGAGGAGGCTATTAGTTTTCTACTTGCCAAGAAATGGTTTACAAGTCACTGAAACCATTCTCCCAGCACCAGCTTGCAGAGAAAGCTGAACTGGGAGATTAACAATGGTGCCACAGCGCCCTGACCCACGGGAGCTTTGTGAAGGCCTGGCAGCCAGGCCCAGGTTGAGCAATGCGCCTGTGTCCTCACCACCATGGCCTGGGTACCTGAAAGTATAGCACAGCTGACCAACAGCTACGAGCAAGGTCAGAGGGTCAAATGGAGGAACCAACAATCAGGACTCTACCAAGAGAAACTTTGCCTCGGTTTTCATGCTCAGGGAATGTCTATGCCCAGGGGAACATTAGGAGGTGGCCACATATTCCACCCAAGGACAACCACTGGGCAGCGATTCCTGCAATACTCAGTAAGTGCTGAACAAATGAGCTAAGAAGCCCTCCCTGTGGCCTAATCCATGCCCCACTCCTTGGGTTGGCACTCAACACAGCGGGAGGGGGGAATGGGGGGAGACCTTAGATTAAACAGACATCAGGGCAAAATGTGTGTGTGTGTGTGTCTGTCTACACATACCTCTCTAGGAAGGGACAGCATTATTTATTCCTCTAGGCCCCAAAGCTGCCACCAACCATTCCTAGCTCCAACTAAACAGCTAGGTGGCACAGTGGATAGAGTTGGACTGGGACTCAGGAAATCCTGAGCTCAAATGTTGCCTCAGTCACTTAACCTCATTCTGCCTCAGTTTCCTCACCTATAAAATGGGGATAATAACAGCACCTACTTCCCAGAGTTGTTGTAAAAATCAAATGAGCTAACAGCTGAAAAGCATAAAGTGCCAGAGAAATGCTGGCTATTGCCACAATGCCACGTCTTAGCCTCACCTGGCAGTATTAAAGATGTGGTGCTGCTTACTCTTCTTGGGGTCTAAGATCACCACCACACAGCTGCAAAGAGACAGAGACAGAGACAGGCAGACACTTGAGGCAGCGCACTGCTACTGTAGCCCCTGGGCAACTCGGCCTCCCAATGGACACATCCCCCTCACTGCTAGTCTGTACCTCTCACCCATCGTGGCCACATGGCCCTCTCGTTAGGGCCTCATCGTGTCGAGGCCATACCCAAACCCCAGTTGTGCATGTTTCACCCCTTATGAGCCTCAGACAAGTCATCTGTTTGATAGGAACTCAGGGAAGATGGTCAGTCAGCTTTATATCCCAGACTCGTCTGGTATCATCTCAATAAAGAAGGTCAGGGTCTGGATAATTTCATAATTCAACAAAAACAATGGAGTCACCTCGAAGGGCCACTACCCTGTTTCCCCCAGCCTCTCCTTTGTCTCGTCTGGGGCAACCTGGCTATTTTGAGGGGTGTAAGGTAATACCCTGGAGTTGTTTTAACCCTCATTTCACTAACTGGTGATTTGGAACATTTTTTCCTCATTTGTTAAGAGTTTATATCACTTCTTGAGAAAACTGTGTATCTCCTTCCACCCTTTATCTTTCAGGGAATAATTCAGTCTTAGAAATTTGTGTCAATTTCCTGTGGATTTTGGACTGCACATTTTTATCAAAGATGTTTGATACAAAGTTTTTCCTACGATTTTTCCTCTTATTCTGGCTGCACTGATTTTTTCCATTTAAAAGCTTTTTGATTTTACATACTTGAAATGGTTTATTTTTGTCTTTTATAAAATCTCCATCCTTTTCTCAGTTAGGAATTCCTGATTTTCTATTGTCCTCTAATTTTTTTTAATGTTATGGCTGTCTGTATTTAGATAATCTTTCTATTTGGAATTTAATGTGACATATTACAGAAGCTGTATATTGAAACCTGTCGTTCACCAAACACCACCTCCCCATCCCCCTCACCACCGTCCTCTGCCAGTTCTCAGCAAATAAAGAGAAGCTCGAATTCTGGAATTAATCCAACCCTGGACAGCTGGACTTGTCTACTTCTAGGTCTTGCTCATTTAGCCCATCCTACTGACCTGCTTTTCTCCTTTTTAACCAGTAACCAAATAGGTTTGATATATTTACCTTAAAATATAGAGATCTGGCAATAAGAGGCTCCTTTTCTTCCTATATATTTTTCATCTTCCCCTTAATTTCTGGGGACTTTTTTTTTTCCATCACAAGAATTTTCTTATTGTTTTTCCTGGTTCTATAGAGAACATGTTTGGTAGTTTAGTTGGTAAAGGATTAAATCTGCAAATCCATTTAGACCATCATTCTTCTCATACTGGCCCAGGCATTAACACAAACTTTCTCTTCAATCTCTTTCTTTACTTCTACAAACAGCTTTGTATCCAAGTAAGCGTCAAGTGGATCATAGTAGGTTCATGGCCAAAACTGTATGCATTTTATAGTTGTTGTGAATGGGACGTCTGTCTTTTCCTCCTGGTTTTTGTTGGTAGCACATACAAAGGTTGATGATTTTTGTGGATGCTACTCTGATGATGCTATTGATGATTTTGATGAGTTTCTTCACTGATTCCCTAGAGCAGGGGTGGGGAACTTTCAGCCTTGAGGCCACATATAGCCTGATGGTTTGTTCTGTAAAATCTGGATTCAGTCAAAAGGCTGCATTTAAGAAATCTAGAAGGCCACATGCGGCCTCAAGGCTGCAGGCTCCCCATCCCTGTGCTAGGGTTGTCTAAATAAACCATCATATGTCTATAAATACAGATAATTTTACCTCCTCTTCTCGTTTATTCCTTTCATTTCTTTCTCCTGTCTCACTGACATAATTTCCATGTCTAGCCCTAAGTCAAGTACTAATGAAGAGAGAAGGAACTCTTGCTTCAGGCATGCTCAGACTAGGAAGGTTTCCAGGATTCCTCCATTACAGACAATGTCAGCTTTCTGACAAATGTTTTTGATCCTATTGAAAAAAGGTCTTTCCAAACCCAGTTTAGCACAGGGGTGGGGAATCTGAGGCCTCAAGGCCACACGTGGCCTCACAGGTCCTTGGGTGGGGCCTTTTGACTGAGTCCAAGTTTTACAGAACAAATCCATTTTATTAAGGGGATTTGTTCTGTGAAGTTTGGATTCAAAGGGCTGTACCTGAAGACCTAGAAGGCCACAGGCTCCCCACCCTGATTCTGGATTTTTAACATAAAGGACTGATATACTCTGTTGAAGGAATTTCTGAACCTATTGATGCAATTGTGGTTTTTGTTATTTATATGATTAATTATGCTACTTGTTTTCCTATTGCTGAACCACTCCTCTGAGTCCTGGCATAACTACAACTTGGTTCATAATGAATACTTCTTTTGGATAGACTACTGTTGTATGCGTGCTAAAATTTTATTTAAAAATTTTACGTCAATATTTATTAGTGATTACTACTCCATAGTTCTCTTTCTCTGCTTTACCTCTCCTTGGTTTGGGCTTATACCCCAAAGGGGTCACTGACAGAAAGTTCCCAAGGGTACCAAATATTCATAGAATTATTGGTACTAGCAAAAAGGTGAAAACAAATTATGCAGGCGTGGTTTGGAGAATGGCTGAACAAACTGTCATGTGAATTAACTGAATACTATGGTGCCATAAGGAAAAATAAATATGAATAATTCAGAGAAATAGGAGAAGACTAGTATGAATTGATACAGGGTTGGGGAGAACCCAAAAAACTATACAATGACCACAATGATGTAAATGAAGGTAGTACTCAAGTACATCAGAATTCAGGTCAAAAACAATGGCCTATGTTGGTTCCAGATGAATGATGTTTAGAGCACACTTCCTTCCTTTCTATTGAGGTGAACTAATTATAAGAGCAGAATGTTTCATGTGCACTAATCAGCTACAATGACAATGTGAACTGATTTTGCTTAACTGAATTTTTTAACTGGAAGGTACTCATGGGAACTTTCTGTCACTGACCTCCTTGGATCAAAAAGTTTAGGAGTAAAGCAGAGAAAGAGAACCATAGAACAGTAATCACTAATGACTACACAAAAATTTTAAATAAAATTTGAGCAAACATACAATAGCAACATGTTCAAAAGAAAGATTTCTTACGACCAAGCCGGAGTTCTATGAGGAATCAGAGGAACAGTTAAAATTGGGAAAGGGGGGTGACAGGCAGACCACAGAGTTGTTTATTAGGGAATGATTATCATGTCGAAACAAAATGTGTCAAGTTTTCAATGTGCCCCAACATAGCATCTGTCAAATTATTATTCTAAGTCTTTATATACACAAAACTCCTAAGCTGAGAATATCCCATTTGGATGTCTTCTTGAAAAAGACTTTGGAGAACTTGGGCTCATTTCCCCCCTGAACTCTACAATTGGATATTGAGACACTGAGAGCTTTTCTCGTTGAAATCCAGTCCTTCTCAAGCTCAGAGATGAAGGTAAAGTCTAGGTTGCAGGATCTCCTTTGAACAATAAGAAGGGAGGCCTGGAGTCCACAAAGCATGCCATGAACAACTGAAGGGAGAACCCAAGTATACTACCACCTAGCTTGGAAAAGTGCCAGCCATACTACTCACCCAGCCAGGTAAGCAATGTAGCCTGTGTTTGGATCACATGTTAAGCCACTGCTGTTTTGGGCTGTAATGCCCAGTACTTTCTCCAGTGTTACCTGATCCCAAGGAGAAAACAAAAATCAGAGACCTCCCAAAGACCTGCTGGCAAAGTATAAACCATGGACTTCCCCCAGAGTCCACTGAGCCCAGCCTAGGGCACTCAGGCCTACTTGCTCTCAGGAACCAGCAAAACCTCAGTAGCCATAGGCACCTGGCCTCTGGTTAGGGATGAATATAGGAAACAGGATCCCAAATCACTCCTGAAATCCAAAGAATGGGGTGAGCAGCACAGGGGCCAAGCACCTGTTAAGTAAGTTTAGGCAGACTGATCCTAGACAGGCTGGTTAACTGGGATGGGTATTAGGCACAAAGGAAAAAACAGGGAGCCCCACAAGCAGGGAGCACAGCCAGCCACTCCCTCCAGAACCCTTGCTAAAACTCATAGGACCTCAAAGCAGGCAGGAAGCTCACAGGGCATGGATCCTCATCCAGAAATTTTCTCAGTGACTTTTCTAACAAGGATTCCTCCAGATAGCTTAAAGGTCTCCGGTCCAGGGGTAGCCCCCAGCTCTGAGGCAGGCTCTCTGTTTGTCAGGGAAGTTTTCCTTGAATTGAACTGGAACCACTTCTCCCAGTTCTATTCACTACTTCTAGTTCTAGGGTCTGAGATCAAGGATAACAAATAACAAATAGCTCTTCTTCCACATGACAAAGACTGGAGATATCACTCTTGTCTTCCCCCATACCCCCAACCCTCAACCCTAGGCCTTTTCTTCTTTAAACTAAACATTCTTCAGCCAATGCTCATAAGGCATGGTTTCCAGGCCTCTCTGGATCCTGGCCAGCCTCCTCTGGTCCCAGCCCAGATTGCAAATGCTCTTCTTCAAGTGTGGGGGCTGGAACTGAACACAATCCTCCAACAATGGCCCATCAGCTGAGGTCAGGACTCTCTCTTATCTCTGTGGGATTACAACCTCACCTGCTCTCCAATTGACTCATTTTGAGTTTACCACTAAAACTGCCAACCTTTTTCATTGAATCCCTACTGCCTCTCCTTCCTTTCTCTAGCTTATACTTAAAGATGGCACTTTTTACCAGGGTCAGAGTCTCTGCTTACTGTGATAGTGATGTGACTTCCCCTGCAGTGATGCAGCACCCAACCCAAACAAGTTTGGTCATCTTGGGTGCCTCTTTTCTGTGCCCCTCATAATCGCTCCTCTCCTGGGGAGCCCTTCCTCTAGACCCCTTGACACTGCCTCGCCATGGGGCCTCTAATTACCCCTCACTCTCACTACTTCCTCTGAAACACTGCATTTGTCCTCGGCTCTAGACTGCTCTATCCCACCATGCACCTCTCTGTTGCCCTTTGGGTGACCCTCTGTGATTTAATTCTTTAGAGAGGCTGCCTATTCAATGTCACCTCATCAGCAATGGCCCTTCCTTCAGACTGAAGCTCTCTTTCAATGCTGACTCTGCACACCTATCTACCTCTGCATTAGCTATCCCTGCCAGACTGGTCATCTGTAATTCAGCAAGCACACTATCTTGGTTTCCATCCAAAGCACTAATAATGACATTAAAGAGCCCGAAGCCAAGGCTGGATCCCTGTGGCACTCCATTAGAGACCTCCCTCCAAGCTGTCAACAAACCATTAATGAGCCAGGCCTCTTTGGGTCCAGTCATTTAACCTGCACAGAATTCAGTCCTTGCCCTGTCACCTAGACCACATTTCTTCATTTTCTCCACATGGCCAGAAGTGGAGCCTTGGTCCAAGCTTTGACAAAGTTCAGAAAGGTAACACTTTCTAAACTGTGAAGAAAGGCCTGGACCCATCTTGCCCATTTCAGAAGAGGGAAAATGAGGCCTGGACAGGATGATGCCTGTTCTTTGATGACACGGACAGAACACAGCCCTTGATGGCTCTCCAGAAGAAATAAACAGCTAACTCTCAAACACCTACCACATATAAGACGTGTCAGAGACAGAGGAGAAGGTGTTGGAGTCTCAGTCTCCCAAATTAAGGTTTAGTGCTCCCCTGCCAACAGGGTCATGGTGACTTGAGCTAGCCCTGTTCAGGGTTGACCCTTAATTTCTGGAGGTCAGTTTCTCAGGGGACAAGCTGCTGATCTGCCTTCCAAACCATCCAATGCTGCCATCCCTCAGACAGAATGCCGGGCTGGCTAGTCCCAGGATGACCTTGATACCCCCAGCTCTCCTGGCATCCAGAAGACAGCAGGATGGGCATCCCCCACAATGTTATTAGGATATCCTCCATGCCAAGTACCTGTTCCAACTGCTGTTAGTAATTCCCCTTATTACTCTTTATCCAAGAATTTATCTACACCAGCTTGAATTGTTTCAAGCCATCTGGTAAAATACCTTGTTCCTAACACAGGACCAAAAACGTGCCACAGGCTGAGTCCCATCCTCAATTCTTTCTGATTTGAGAAGCTGGGTTTCAAGGGCAAGATCTGAACTATATAATAAAAAGAAGTGTTCTCAAGGACTTTCTGTATCCTCTTTCTGCACGTCCTAAAGCTACGTCCTTCAGGCTTCCAAGGCTCCTCTCCCCCTTCTACCCGCCTTGCTCTTCCATCTTGGTTGAGAACAAGCCCATGGCTGCTCATGCCAGTCTCTTTAGCTCTAGAGACTGAAGAACGCCATCAAGGTCTAGGTCCATGAGGGTGAGAACTGGACTAACAAAAATAGGAGGGCAAATAGGTGGCGCAGTGGATAGAGTGACAGATCTGGAGTCAGGAAGACTCTCCCATGAATTACAATCCGGCCTCAGATACCTCCCAGCTTTGTGACCCTGGGCAACTCACTTAATCCTGTCTGCCTCAGTTTCCTCATCTGTAAAATGAGCTGGAGAAGGAAATGGCAAACTACTATAATATCTTTGTCAAGAAAACCCCAAATGGGATCACCAAGAGTAGGACTCAACTAAAATAACTTAACAATACCAAAAGTAAGAAACCCACAGGACCAGGAGACCTGCAGTATGACTGAGTTATTTCACCTCCCATGGTCATCTCCTCCCCTGTAAAATGAGGGGGTTGGACCAGAGCAGGAGTTCTTGGGGGAAGGGAGGAAATCTGTGAACTTTCAAAAAACTTTTTGATTATTTGAACATATCATTCTGGGAGAGGCTCCACAGACCTTCCAAGACCACCAAAGGTGCCCTCTGGCTCTAACTCTGCATAACTATCTGATAGCTCAGAAGTAAAGGGGGGAGGGGTGGCCCAGCCCATTTTCTTTTCTTTTTTTTTTTAAATTTATCTTTTTTGGATGAGGCAATTGGGGTTAAGTGACTTGCCCAGGGTCACACAGCTACTAAGTGTAAAGTGTCTGAGATCACATTTGAACTCAGGTCCCTCTGACTCCAAGGCTGGAGCTCTATCCACTGTGCCACCTAGCTACCCCCTCCAGCCCATTTTCAAGAGCCTAAAGGGTCCCAGGCAGAGTTAGAACCAGAGGCCAAAGCGTGGTCAGATTGTCACATTAGGAAGGAGATCCTAAGGAAATGTTAGTTGGTAGAACACACACAAAACTACACACCCCGGACCTAGAAGAAAGAGGGTCAGTTTGGAAGGTTCCGCCCGGAGTCCGGGTATAACTCTAGCGAGAGAAAAGGTCAGGCCAGAGAATCCTGGCACCGTAGATCTAGGGCCACCTAGTCCAACCAGACTAAGGCCAACTAGTCCAACAAACCAGACCACTGAGAATAAGTGGGGTTAAATGACTTGCCCAGCTGTCTGGGGGAGGGGAGGGCAGGAAGGGAAGAGGGCTCCCAGGGCACCTTCTCCCCATTCTAAAGGCAGTGTTGGGGAGGGGGTGTGTCAAGGGAAGGGAGGGTCAGTGACTGAGGTCACCCCAAAGACCCTCATTTTACAGAGGAGGAAACTCAGGCCCGGGAAACTGGGCCCAGGTTCCAACAGACTTGCTTGGGCTCCCAAATCTAGGAGGGAAGGGGCGGGGTCA
>NW_020950600.1:2510585-2527791 GCF_900497805.2 Vombatus ursinus | reverse complement strand
GGGGGGAAGGGCGGACCCCAAGGGTCTGCAGGGCTTGAGGGGTGAGGGTGGGGAAGAGGGGACTGTGAGGGAGGAGTCAGGGTGTGGGTGTGTGAGGTCAGCGGGGGCGGGGATGCCGGGGGGGCGGGGCGATACCCGAGGAGGCGGAGGGGCGAAGCGGCCCCTGAGGGGAGGGGGCGGGGCGGTCCTTGAGGTGGGGACGGAAGGGGCGGGGCGGCGCTCGTCCTCACCCGGCTCTGCACCGTCTCCTCGGGTCCCGGCAGGAGCCTCACTCGGCGCCTCAGGCAGAGTGGCGGGGGCGGTGGCGGGGATACCAGGCCCTTGCGGGCCGGGACCGGGCCCCCGGCCGCCAGCGGCGGCTGCTTCTCCCTCTCTCCGCGGGGCCCCGCCTCGCTCCGCGCGTAGCCGCCGACGCCGGGCTCTGGGGCCGGCATCCCGGCCCCCGGCGCCCTCCCGACGGTCCCGGCGTCCATCGGAACGAGCCGAGAGACCGTTAGCCTTCGCAACCGCCGCTCGCTCCGAACCGCCGCGGGAAAAGCCGGCGCTCCCGGGCTATTGGCTAGGTCCCACTCCAAGGCCGGCCAATGGCCGAGCGGCCGGTTCCGCGACCAGCCAATCAGCGGCCGAGGGCGGGCCTGGAGGACGCGCGTCACTGGCGGCGGGGGCGGGGGGGGGAGCCTCGATGGCCTGACGCAGGAAACTTTTTTAAGTTAAAAATATGAGAGTGTGTTTTTACGCTACAAACTTTTACAGATTATCCCGACTCTGTGAGAGGTCTCTTGTAGCAAAATAAAATAAGTGAAACTAATAACAGTAACCTGCAACTTCCTAAATCTGAAGGACCGCCTCCCCCCCCACACCTGTCTTTTTGTTGTTTAAAGTGAAGAGAAATCCATTTTCTCTCCCTCCTACCCTCAGCTCATTGGAAAGAAAATAAAAGAGAAACAAATTACTACATAACCAAAAAAAAATTCCCTCAAAGGCTTTATACAAATATCAGGATGGATGGATAGATGCATGGATGGATGCATGGATGAAGAGACACAGATATGTCTCACTGTGCACCCTAAATCCATCACCTCTGTAATGGATAATATGTTTCATCATCCATCCTCTGAAATCACGGTCATTGTATTGATCTGAGTTCAATCGATCAAAAAACATTTATTAAGCACTTTACTTATTAAGCACTAATGTGCCAGACCTAGTTCTAGGAGCACTGGGATACAAAAAGAGGCAGTTCTTACAGTTTTCCAAGTTGTTTGTTTTTAATGTTATCAGGTAAATCGTTCTCTTGGTTCTGTTCATTTCATTCTTCATCAGTTTATAAAAGTCTTCAGAAATGGTCATTTTTACAATATTGATGTTATAGTATAAACTGTTCTGCTCCTGCTCACATGTCTGCATCAGTTCATTTAAGTCTTTCCGTGTCTTTTTGAAATAATCTATTTCTCATTTCTTATGTCAAAATAGTATTCCTTCACATCAATATACTATAACTTATTCCGCCATTCCTCAATTGATCGGCATATTGGGCACATGTTTAGTTCCTCAGTTTTTTTGCCACTACACCAAAAAAAAAAAAAAAGCTGGTATAAATATTTTTGTGAACAAAAGACCTTTTCTTGTTTCTTTGATCTCTTTTGGTATAGACCTAGTGGTATGGCTGACTTGTGTCTATTCACAGGTCCACCAACAGTGTACCAATGTGAATGTTTTCTTTTTTTTTGGTTTGTTTTTGTTTTTAGGCAATTGGGATTAAGTGACTTGCCCAGGGTCACACAGCTAGTAAGTGTCAAGCGTTTGGTCTGAGGTTAGAACTGAACTCAGGTCCTCCTGACTCCAGGGCCGGTGCTCTATCCACTGCGCCATCTAGCTACCCCACAATGTGAATGTTTTCTCACAACCCCTCCAACATTCATCATTTTCTTTTTTTATCTTCTTTTCCATATTGATTAGTGTAAGATGTAATCTCAGAATTGCTTTAATTTGAATTTCTCTAATTATTAGTAGTCATCTGGAGCATTTTTCCCCCAACATGGCTAATGATAACCTGTGTTTATTTGTTGAGAACTGACTTCATGTATTTATGTGTGTGTGTATACATATACACATACAGAGAGAGAGAGAAAAGAAGACCTTTATCCTTTATCAAATGAGATAACATTTGGGGTTTTTCTTTAACAGTATTTTTTTCAATTACATGTAAAGATAGTTTTCAACATTCTTTTTTGTAAAATTTTGAGTTCCAAATTTTTCTCCCTCCCTCTGTTCCCTCCTCCCCAAGACAATCTGATATGTTGTACATATACGATCATGCTAGACATATTTCCACATTAGTCATGTTGTGAACGAAGAATCAGAACAAAAGGGGAAAACCAGGAGAAAGAAAAAACAAAACAAAAAGTGAAAATAGCATGTTTCGATCTGCATTCAGACTCCATAGTTCTTTCTCTGGCTGTGGTTAGCACTTTCCATCATGGGTCTTTTGGAATTGTCTTAGATCATTGTATTCCTGAAAAAAGCTAAGTCTATCATAGTTAATCATCGAACAGTGTTGCTTTTACTGTGTACAATGCTCTCCTGGTTCTGCTCACTTCACTCAGCATCAGTTCATATAAGTCTTTCCAGGTTTTTCTGAAATCTACCTGCTCATCACTTCTTACAGCACAATAGTATCCCATTATATTCATATACCACAATTTATTCAGTCATTCCCCAAACGATGGGCATCCCCTCAATTTCCAATTCTTTGCCACAACAAAAAGAGCTGCTATAAATATTTTTGTACATGTGGGTCCTTTTCCCTTTTTTATGACCTCTTTGAGATACAGACCTAGTAGTGGTATTGTTGGGTCAAAGGATATGCATAGTTTTATAGCCTTTTGGGCATAGTTCCAAATTTCTCTCTAGAATGGTTGGATCAGTTCAAAACTCCATCAACTATCCATCAGTGTTTCAATTTTCCCACATCTTCTCCAACATTTATCATTTTCCTGTTTTGTCATGTTAACCAATCTGACAGGTGTGACATGATACCTCAAAGTTGTTTTATTGTGCATTTCTCTAATCAATAGTGATTTACAGCATTTTTTCATATGACTATAGATATCTTTAATTTCTTCCTCTGAAAACTGCCTGTTTGTATCCTTTGACCATTTATCAATTGGGGAATGACTTGTATTCTTATAAATTCAACTCAGTTCTCTATAAATTTTAGAAATGAGGCCTTTATCAGAAACACTGGCTATAAAAATTATTTCCCAGCTTTCTGCTTTCCTTCTAATCTTGGTTGCATTGGTTTTGTTTGTGCAAAAACTTTTAAATTTAATGTAACCAAAATTATGAGATAATATTTATAAAGTGCTTAGAATAGTGTCTGGCTCATCGTTACTGCTTAATAATTGTTTATCCACTCTCCTTTCTTTCTATCAGAGAAACTCACTGCAAAGATTTCCCCCAGATGGTTCCATTTTAATCTTAACTTTATTGAATTTGTTTATGCAAAAACTTTGAAATTTTATATAATTGAAATTACCCATTTTATCTTCTCTGCTCTTCTCTATTCCTTGTTTGGCCATGAACTTTTTTTTTCTATTCATAGATTTAATAGGTAATTTATCTTGTTCCCATTTGGAGTTGATCTTTGTGTAAGTTGTAAGGTGTTGGTCTAAATTTAATTTCTTCCATGCTGCTGTTGAATTCTCCCAATAGTTTTTGTCAAATACTGGGTCATTATCCCAGTAGCTGGGGTCTTTGTGTTTACTGAAAACTAGAGTATTAGATATATTTACTTAATCTATTCCACCGATCAAACTATTTTCTTTAACCAATACCAAACTGTTTGGAGAATTACTGCTTCGTAGTATGGTTTGAAATGTGGTACTGCTAGGCCTACTTTGTTTCCATTTCTTTTCATTATTTTTCTTGAGATTTTTGACCTTCCCTCTCCACCTCATATGAATTTATTTTTTTAATTTGATTTAATTTTCAGTTTTGAATTCTCTTCCTCTCCCCTCACCTTCCCCCACCCATTGAGAAGGCAAGAAAAATAAAAACCATTACAAATATGTATAATCATGCAAAACAAATCTCTCCATAGCACGTTTCATCATGAGTCCTTTGGAGTTGTGGTGGTTACTGTATTTAATCAAAGTTACTAAGTCTTTCAAAACTGATTATCTTTAGAATATTATTATTACAGTATAAATTATTCCCTGGTTCTGCTCACTTCATTTTGTAGCAGTTCAAACAAATCTTCCCAGGTTTCTCTGAAACAATCTCCTTCATCGTTTTTTACGGAACACTGTATTTTATTCCATTTATGTACCATAACTTGTTCAGTCATTCCCCAGTAGATGGGAATCCCTTCAGTTTCAAATTCTTTTCCACCATAAAAAGAGAGGCAATAAATATTTTTGTATATATGGGTCCTTTGCCTCTTTCTTAGATACCTTTAGGATATAGACCTAGAAGAGTCATTGCTGGGTCAAAAGACATGCACAATTTCACAGCTTTGGGGGCATAGCTCCATATTGCTTGCCAGAATGGTTGAACCAGCTGGACCAGCTATACCAACAATGCATTAGTGTGCCTTTTTTTCCCCACAATCCCTCCAGCATTTGTCAATTTCCACTTCTGTCATCTTAGTCAAATTGATGGATGTGAAGTGGTACGTCATAGTTGTTTTAATTTGCATTTCTCTAATTATTATTTAGAGCTATTTTTTCATATAGTCATTGATATTTTTGGTTTCTTCCTCTGAAAACTGCCTACTCATATCCATTGACCATGTATCAACTGGGAAATGGGTCTTTTTCTTATAAATTTGACTTAGTTCCCTAAATACCTTAGAAATGAGATTATTATCAGAGAAATTTGCTACAAAGATTCCCCCCTAGTTTCCTACTCCTCCCCCACAAAGGTTTTGTTTGTGCAAAATTTTTTAACTTGATGTAATTAAAATGATTGATGTAACCTCCTGTGAACCTCTCTATTTCTCATTTAGCCACGAACTCTTCCCTTATCAATAGATCTGACACTTCTTTTCTTCCACATTCCACTAGTTTATTTATATTCCCCTTTGTGTCTAAATTATGTACTCCTTTTGAAGTTTCTTACTATATGGTGTGAGATGTTAGTCTATGCCTAGTTTCTGCCAGATTGCTCTCCATTTTTCCCCATAGTTCTTGCCCCAATAGTTGGGTTCTTTGGGTTTACCAGTGACTAGGTTACTGTACTCATTTGTTTCCGTGTATTGTATCTAACCTGTTTCAATGAGCAACGTCTCTAATTCTTACCCAGTAGCAAACTATTTTGATGATTGCAGCTTTGTAGCATAGTTTGAGATCTGGTACTGCTAGGCTTGCTTCCTTCCTATTTGTTTTCCATTGTTTCCTTTGATATTCTTGACTTTTTTTGCTCCTCCAGATAAATTCTGTTATTATTTTTTCTAGTTCTATAAAGTAATCCTTTGGTAGTTTGGTATATAATTGAAGAAGACGAAGAAGAATAGCTAACATTTATATAGTATCTACTATGTGTCAGGCACCGTGCTAAGTGCTTCACAAATACTATTTCCCTTGATCCTCACAATAACCTTGGGAAGTAGGGGCTATTGTTATCCCCATTTTACAGAGGAGTAACAGAGTCAAACAGAAGGGACGTGCCTTGCTCAGGTCCAAATAGCTTGTATGTGTCTAAGGTCAGATTTGAATTCAAGACTTCCTTGACTCTAGGCCCAGAGCTCTATCCAATGAGTCACCTATCTTGACTTTTAGTCATTAATTTAGATTTATTGTCATTTTGGGGTAGAATATGGCTTGTCCTACCGAGAAGCAATTAACATTTTTCCAATCAATGACATGTCTTTTTTTCTGTAAACCTTTGTAGCTGTATTTCTGTAGTTTGTGTGAATATCTTGGCACATAGAATCTCAAGTATTTTCCACATTCTGTAGTAATTTTAAGTAGTTTCTCTCTTTAGCTCTTCCTGCTGGGTTTTATTGGTATTCTATAGAAACTTTTCTAACGCAGGGAGGCCTGAAAGATAAGGTAAAACCTTGGGAAGCAATGACTGGCCAGGCCAATTCCCAAAGGGAACTTGGTTTCATCTCACAGACACTAGGTGAGGAGCAGAGCAATAGTCACAGGGTTACTGTTGGAGAGGTTTAGGTTTAATAGAGTTACTGGCCCTGGCCTAGTCTCCTCACCTCCATAAATCTTACTTTGCTCATCTGTAAATCGTGGAAATTAAGCCTTGCTCCTACCAACCTCATAGGGGCATTCATAGGATCATACATTTAGGGCTGGAAGGGAACTTCTGAAGTCTTTTAATCCATCCTCCTCCTGTTATGGGCAGGTAGGTGCAGAAGTGGATAGAGAGCTGGGCCTAGAGTCAGGAAGACCTGAGTTCAAATCTGCCTCAGACACTTCCTAGCTATGTGACCCTGGGCAAGTCACTTAACCCTGTCTGCCTCAGTTTCCTCATCTGTAAAATTAACTGGAGAAGAAAATGACAAACCATTGCAGCATCTTTGCCAAGAAAACCCTAAATGGGGTCATGAAGAGTCAGACACTACCGAATAACAACAAATAACCACCTTGTCTTGTAGAGGAGAAAAATGAGATGAATGTTTGCCAAGGTCATACAGGTCCATGTATATAGTGCTGCATATAATTATATTACTTCATTTGAACTTAATATAAACCTCCTGGAATAAGTGCTATTGGTAACAGAAAAGGGATAATAATAAAAAGGAGAGCTATCATTTCCATAGCACTTTTAAAATTTTAAATTTGAATTGACTTTAATTTTAAATTTTAATTTAAATTCATACATACAAAGCATTTTACATGTATTATCTTATTTGATCCTCAAAACAACTCTGTCAAGTAGATGCTATCATTGTTGCCATTTTCCAGATGGGGAAACTGAGGGTGAGAAAGGTTAAGCGACTTGCCCAGGGTCACACAGTCAGTAAAATTCGGAGGTAGGAATTGATATTATAAGCCCATTTTGCAGATGGGGAGACTGAGACTCAAATGACATGTTACAACAGTAGTGTCTGAGGAATGTTTTGAAACCGTCTCTCCTGATTCCAAATCCAGTATTCTTTCCACTTATTAAGTGCCTACTATGTTCCAGGCACTGTGCTTAAGTAAGCATTAGAGATACAAACAAAGGAAAAAATAGTTCCTGCCTTCAAGGAGCTCACATTCTAACAGGAGACACATGTAAATAACTTTTGGGTCATTGTTCAGGCATGGTCTGACTCTTTGTGACCCCATGGACCATAGCACACCAGGCCCTTCTGTTCTCCACTGTCTCTCAAAGTCTGTCCAAGGTCATGCTCATAGTGTTCATGAGACTGTCTATCCATCTCATCCTCTGCCGTCCCCTTTTCCTTTGGCCTTCAATCTTTCCCAACATCAGGGTCTTTTCCAATGAGTCCCATCTTCTCATTATGTGGCCAAAATATTTCAGCTTCAGCTTCAGTATTTCACCTTTCGGTGAATCACCTGAATTAATATGAGTATTGACTGATTTGATCTCCTTCCTGTATAAAGGACTCTCAAACATCTTCTCCAGCACCATGATTTCAAACTATCGATTCTGTGGAGCTCAGTTTTCCTTATAGTCCAACTCTCACAGCCACATGTTGCTACTGGAAAAATAACTAGGGTTATACAGGATATAGACAGAGTCAGTTTGTTAGAGTAGACAGAGCACTGCACATAAAAGTCAGGGTGAACTGGCTTCCAATATTGCTCAAACTTTTACTAGTTGTATGACTCTGGTCAGATCAATGCTTCTTCCTGGTTCACTGAATCCTCTGCAAAATTAAAAATTGCAACTCGATGGCCTCCGAGATCCTTTTCAAGTCTAGATATGAGATTCTACGGGAGGTATTCTCAGAGTGGAAGGAATTAGCAGCCAGCAGGACTCAGAAGGGCCTTCTGCAAAATGGGGCATTTGAGCTGGCTCAAGGAAGAACATTTGGAAAACTAAGGCTGAGGTGAGGGGTACATTCCTCGAATGGGAGACAGCCGGTACAAAGACATGGAGGTGAAATGTGAGGAGCAGCAAATCGTACACCACCGTTTCCTTGATGGAAGTGACTTTCATGAAGTGAGTGGTAACTAAACATCTGCTGAATTGATCAGGACTCCAGTAAAGTGCCTAGTGCATAGTAAGAACTTAATAAATCCTTCTTCCTTTCTGAGAATTCTCTTATGTTAAGGGATAAGGAGTAATGAAAGCCCATTGCACTTATGGGGTTCCTCTCAATTAAGAATTCATCACATAGAAATGTACTATGTACAAAGTTAACAGCAATATTGTAAGATGATCAGCTGTGAATGACTTAGCTCTTCTCAGCAATACAAACGATCCAAGACAACTCTGAAGGACTTAGGATGAAAAATGCTATCCATTCCCACAGAAAGAACTGATGGTGTCTGAATACAGACTGAAGCATACTTTTTTTACTTTCTTTATTTTTCATGATTTTTTTTGGGGGGGTGTCCACATTTTCTTTCACAACATGGCTATTATGGAAATGTTTTGCATGGCTACACATGTATAACCAAATCAAATGCTTGCCTTCTCAATGGGGGGGGGAGAGAATTTGGAACTCAAAGTTTTAAAAACAAATGTTAAAAATTGTTTTTGCATGTAACTAGGGAAAAATAAAATACTAAATAAAAATAATAAAAAAAAAAGATTTAAAAAGATGAAACAAATTCTCCACATACAGACAAATGAACATTGACAGATGCATTTATTAAGCACTTAATATATACCAGGTATTGTGTGAACACAGTCCCTCCCCTCAAGTTTACATTCTAGTTGGGGGGAAGGCCACATATGAAGGAAACTGGAAAGAATAATAAATAGCATTTACATACTCTATATTTAACACAACTTCCCAATATTATTTACAACCATTATATATGACGTATTTACACGTAACAGTACTTAGAAACTTTAAGGTCTCTAAAATGCTTCATGGAAGTCATCTCAGAGATCTTCACAATAACCCTAAGAAGGAGGTGCTGTTATCATCCCTGTCTTACAGATGAGAAAATTGAGGTCAACAGAGGTTAAGTGACTTGTCCGGGGTCATACTGCTAGTAAGCTTCTGAAGGGGAATCCTGCTCTCTCCCCAATTCCTCCCCTTAAGCTGCTTCGGTTTAGCTCAAGCTGAAACTTCTCATATTTATTTCCATTTACGACGCTTCCACGCTGCCAGAATTAACGGGGGTTCCTCCCCCCTTCCCCCCCACCCCCCTGCCTCCTTCATTCCATTAATAAACTTTTCTCCACGCAGACTTCAGACGGTAAGAAAGCTCTGGGTTCTGACAAGAGAATGGCCCATTTAGTGAGGAATGCCCCCACAAATCTACAAGTCGTTCAAGTTAGACTTGAAGTTCCCTGACGACAGGAAGTCCGCCGGTCTTTCCTCTGTATGGCCTCCAGCCCCTCTCGCCCTCCCCCAGGGCCCAGCAGATCCCAGACACAGAAACGGAAAGGACTCCGAATCCACCCCGCCCTCTGCTTTTTGCGCAGGCGCATTCCTTTCTTTGAGGCCCGCAGGTCTGCGCATGTGCATGTATCCAGTAACAACTGCGCAAGCGCCCAGGCGCTTCCCTTGCCCTCCCCTGGCACGTGACGAAACTAAAGTTGAATCACGTGACGAGGGCGACGCGCAGAACCAGGCCAAACCGGGAATCCCGCGGAGTCCCGAAGGAAGGAGCCAGACAGGGCCGGGACAGAGGTCGGGCCATGCCCACGTCTTCTCTGGCTCCGCCCTGCCCCAACACTGCTGGCTTACTCGGCGCCGACAACCGCCGCCTCACCTTTTCTACAAGTGAGTCACTGTCAGGGAATGGTGAGCGGGGCGCTCCGACACCACCAGCCTGACGTCAAGACGTGGTGACGCCGATCCCCGCCCCCTCCTGAAGAGAGAGCGAGGCCCTGGGGGCGTGGCGCGGGACAGCATGGGCGGGGCTTCCTCCTCTGTTCCCCCTCCCCCCAAGTCCCAGGGGCGGAGGGAGGGAGAGGAGCCCTGGGATTCCAGGTCTAGAGCTGGAAGGAGCCCCAGAGGCCACCCAGCCCCACCCCCTCTCTCTACAGTGGAGGAAACTGAGGCCCAGGCAGAAGTGACTCGTCCAAGGTCACCCCGGGAGTAAGTGGCCGAGCCGGGGTTCCCACATAGGTCCTCTGGCTGTGAAAACAGCCTTCTCCTCCCCCCAGGGGTGGACCCTGGGTACTGCAGGCCCTGCTGGGGTCACAGTCCCCTCCAACCCCGCCCCCATAATAGATGCTCTAGCATGAGGGGGATCCTGGGGTCACATCTGGAGCTGGAAGGGGCCTGAGGGGCCCTCTAGTCTAACTCCCTCCTTTTACAGATGGGGAAACTGAGACCCGCGACGCGCAGTGAGTGCCTCCAGGTCACAAGGCGGGGCCAGCACTTGAATCCAGGTCCTCTGGCTCCAGAGGCGGTGCTTTTGCGACTACATCATGGCCCACCCCTGCCCCCGCTGCCCCCGTCCGGTCCCTGGCACCGGGCACGGCTCGTGGCCTTGACGGGGGCCCTCCCTTGGTGTCTTTCAGAAGCCGAGACGGCGCGGCCCTGACGGCTGGGATCCCCGCGCAGCAGCAGCCCTGAAGGCGACCGTGACCGTGGCCTCCTGGGGGGCCTCTGCGCTCCCGGGGGCGGTGTATCTGGAAGCCTGGCCGGCCCAGCCCCACGAGGCGCGGCCCCTGCCCCCCGTGACCGTGGTGTCGTCGGCGCTCATCACCCCCATCGTCTCCACGCTGCCCATCGTGTCCCACGCGGCCGCCAGGGCCTCGGCCGGGGCTGAGCGGGAGGGGGCCGGGGAGCCCGACGGCGCGGCCGGGGCGCCGTCCGGGGCGGCCCCGCGGGACGAGCACGCGTACCACCGCGCGCGCCTGGAGCCCGAGGCCGGGCTGGACGGGGTGGTGGCGGCGCTGCAGCGCAAGGTGCGGGGGCTGCAGCAGCGGCAGCGCCGGCACCGGGCGCGCCTGGGCGCCCTCGAGGGGCTCGTGCAGCAGCTGCGCCGGGACCACCTGCTGTCCCACGAGCGCCTGCGGCTGCTGGGCGCGGTGAGCGCACGGGAGAGGGGCGCGGGGTGCGGGTCACGCGCGGGGGTCGCCGCTCACCACCTTCCCCCTGTTCTTCCCGCAGACATGCCTGCCCGGGGGCCCCACGCGGCCCGACCCCGCGGGGGCCGGCGCCGTGGCCATCGTGTGCGGGGAGCAGCCGGCCGCAGTCCTCTACACGCTGACGCCCGCCCACGACCCTTGACGCCCGCCCACGACCCTTGAGCGCTCCGGGGGGAGGGGGCCTCCGTGCCTCAGTGGCTCTTTTGGACTCAATAAACTAACTTGAGAAAACCTCGAGTCTCTGAATTGGGGGTGGGGGGCGCCTGTGGGACTTGCGCCTCTTTCTGTCCCTGGCCTTATCGCCGCCTTGGACTTTCTGTCCCTGTGTGTCTTTCCGGCACGTCTGCGGGGGAGGGGGTCTCTGTTCCCTTCCTTCTGCCTCTCCCCCTCCTGTCCCCCGCCCCCGGGACGCCTGTGCGGTGCGCATGCGCACTCGGGGCCCCGCCCTCCGGCCCGTCTCTATCTCCAGGTCTCTCCATCTCCATCATCTTCTCTTTGCATCAGTCTCTCCCATTCTCTGTCTCTGCACCCGGGGTAAGGGGGCCCGGCCCTGACCGGGATAAACACACAGCCAGGCATCCGACTCCGCGGTCCCTGGTTGCCTCTCCTATGGCCAGACAGGCCCAACGCCTTGGTCCAGGAGGGAGGGGAGGGGAGAGGATGCGGGGTGGGGGGAGGTAGATTCCCTAACTGGGGGGGGGGAGAGGTGCTGGCCCTTGGTTTTTGGAAGGGGACTCCAGGACCCTGGGAGTGGGGCACACCACCCACCCCTGGCTGGAGGGGGCAACGAGCCCTACCTAACGCCCCCTTGTCTGTCCCCTCCCCCCCAGGCTGAGACCCCAGCTCCCCGTGAGTGCCCCAGGCCCCCTCCCCGAGCGTCCCCGGGGCCATGACGAAGACGGACGCTGCAGCGCTTCCCCCGGAGGAGGAAGAAGAGGAGGAGGAGGAGGAGGCGCTGCCAGAAGCTCGCAGCCCCATCCCAGAGCGCAGGCAGAATCCAGTGGTGCACCCCTCAGCCCCAGCCCCGCTGCCCAAGGACTATGGTAAACATCCCCAAGAGCAGAGGTTCCCCGAGGTGGGGCTTAGCCACAGATCCGTGCAGCAGGACCTCGGGCTGGGGAACCCCCGCCCGGAGCCGCCCCGGGATTCGGGTCTCCAAGATTCAGTCTTGTCACATGACAGGATCCAGTCTATTCTGCCGAGGTTTCTGTCCCGGGATCTGAGCGATCAGCTGGGAGGACTTAGTGGGAATCCAGAAGGATCTAGCCTGGAGCCCCCAAGAGTTTGTGGGATCTGATGGATTCGGGGCTAGGGGTCTTAACCTGAGGTCCATGAACTTGGTTGTTCTTTAAAGTATTTTTTGATAATTGCATTTCACTGTCATAGGTTGCCCTTGTGATCCTATCTTATGTATTTAAAAACATGGTTCTGAGGTGGGGCCCGTAAGCTTCACCAGACGGCCAGTCCGAGGCGACCAGGACATAAAACACATTTTAAGAACCCCTCTTTTAGTGGATCTTACACTGAAGACTGAGCAGAGGCCTTGGGGGGGGGGCGGTCGAGCCCAGGGATGCAGCAGGGTGCTGGGGGTGGGTATGAAGGGATTCCAGGTGAGCTCTTTCAGTCTGGTAGATTCTGTTCTGGGATGATCCACAGGGGGTCTGACTGAGGCAGCAAAGGAGGGGTCTGTTCTCTGGAGACCCTGGCACAGGCGCTCAGGCAGAATCTAGGTTCTGGCTTTGTCAGGTGGAGAAGGGGGGTGGTTTTATCTTGGCCAAGGGATGACCTCTCTCTCTCTCTCCCACCAGCCTTCACTTTCTTTGACCCCAATGACCCAGCCTGCCAGGAGATTCTGCTGGACCCACGCACGACGATCCCTGAGCTCTTTGCCATCATCCGCCAATGGGTACCCCAAGTTCAGCACAAGATTGATGTCATTGGCAATGAGGTGGGTAGAGACTGCAGGCAGGATACTGGGGGCCCAGGGACAGCCCTCCCCAGGGTGACGCTGTGACCCTGTGTCCCCAGATCCTGCGCCGTGGATGTCATGTGAATGACCGGGATGGGCTGACAGACATGACCCTGCTCCACTATGCCTGCAAAGCCGGGGCTCATGGTGTCGGTGAGTGAAGCTAGGCCCCTGAGGTCTGACAAGCTGAGCTCCCTGGAGCCCCAGAACCAAATTTTTAAGCTCCTGAGATTCTATGCCCTTGAGATCCCCAAATTCCAGGTACCCCTGAGCTCTTGCCTCCACTGACCAGCCTGTGCCCACCCTGCCAACCTCCCAACAGGGGACCCAGTGGCCGCCGTCCGCCTGTCGCAGCAGCTGCTGGCCCTGGGGGGTGACGTGACCCTGCGGAGCCGCTGGACAAACATGAACGCGCTCCATTACGCGGCCTATTTTGACGTCCCTGATCTCATCCGCGTCCTGCTAAAGGGGGCCCGGCCCCGAGGTATGTGGTGCGGAGGTCCCAGAGTCTTGAGGGAGGGAGTCTGGGGCCTGAGGTGTCTCTGGCTGCCCTGACTATGCCCCTTTCTGCCCCCCCCATCTCCCCTCCTAGTGGTGAACTCTACATGCAGTGACTTTAATCATGGCTCAGCCCTGCACATCGCAGCCTCCAACCTGTGCCTCGGGGCCGCCCGCTGCCTCTTGGAGCATGGTGCCAACCCTGCTCTGCGGGTACGTGACCCCTACCTCAGCCCTGGCATCCCTCCCTCATGCCCCATGGTACCATGTCTTCAGGAGTCTGGGTCCTCTGAGGGCAGCCTGGTATATCCTGGGTACCCAGGTCCCCTGACCGTGGCTGTCCCCTCACAGAACCGTAAGGGCCAAGTCCCAGCTGAGGTTGTCCCAGACCCTATGGACATGTCCCTGGATAAGGCCGAGGCTGCCCTCGTGGCCAAGGAGCTGAGGACACTGCTGGAGGAGGCTGTCCCCCTGTCCTGCGCCCTCCCCAAGGTCACATTACCCAACTATGACAACGTCCCAGGCAACCTCATGCTCAGCGCCCTCGGCCTTCGACTTGGAGACCGGGTCCTGCTAGATGGCCAGAAGGTCAGGAGTCACCGGAGGCGGTGGTCAGCCATCGTGGGGGCTGAGATTGTGTCATGGGTTGATGGGTGGAGAATCCAAATTCTTGGGTCAAACTCTAGACAGAAGTCAGGGGTAAAACCATGGGTGGTCATGCTAATGTCTGAAGTTGGAATGCAAGGTCTGGGGTGGTTGAAGTTAGGGGTCTGGGCAGGAGATGAGAGGGCAGGGTAGGGGGAAGGCTCGGCCCCAGGCCCTGGACAGCTTGACTGGTGCACAGACCCTGAACCTCTTCCTTGTCCCTCCCCACCCAGGCAGGGACACTGCGCTTCTGTGGGACCACGGAGTTCGCCAGTGGCCAGTGGGTGGGCGTGGAGCTGGACGAGCCTGAGGGCAAGAACGATGGAAGCGTAGGGGGTGTGCGGTACTTCATCTGCCCCCCTAAGCAGGGTCAGTGTGGCCACCTCCCTCTCCCAAACTCGTATCACCCCCTCTTCTCAGAATTCCTTGTCCCTGGAGGGTAGTACCCTTTACTGGACCAGCTTAGAGCTACCTTCTGTCCTGAGCTTGAAAGCTGACTGGCCCTGTGGAGGGACTGGGGGGTCATCGGGGTGCCAGCCCTGATGACACCCCCTACTCCTCCAGGGCTGTTTGCCTCTGTCTCCAAGGTGTCAAAAGCGGCCGATGCCCCTCCTTCCTCTGTCACCTCCACCCCTCGCACCCCTCGGATGGACTTTTCCCGTGTCACTGGCAAAGGCCGAAAGGAGCGCAAAGGTCAGAAAGGGTCACTGGTCTCTCTGAGACCGAGGGCAGAGCCATTGGTCGCTCTGGGCCTGAGGAGAGATCAGGGGTTACTTAGGGGACAGAAGGTTCAGTGGTTAGTGTGGTACAGGGCTGTTAGAAGTGTGTATGGTATAGAAGTGTCTGTGTCATTTTTCAGTTCAAGGTTTTCAAATAAGGAGGTGGTTGAGAGTGGAGTGTCAGTGCTTAGGGGAATCCTGATTTCAGGGGGTCCTTGGTTCAAAGGTTTCTTAAGTTTTAGGGGTCCCTAATTTGGGCATCCCAGATTGAGGTGATTCTGTGTTCAAGGGTAGACTTAGGATTGGGGGCCCAATGGGTCTTAGGTTTAGGGGGTACCAAATTTCAGGGTTCTGGGGTTTTAGACTATCCTTCCTTCATGGGAGTCCTGGGTTTAAGAGGTCCCAAGTTGAGGGAGAAACTCTGGATGCTTGACCTCTACATCCTGCCCTCTCCCTTCCCCCTCCTCCAGCAAAGAAAAAGTCGCCATCGCCTTCCTTGGGCAGCCTCCAGCGGGAAGGATTAAAAGCTGAAGTTGGGGACCAAGTGCTGGTGGCTGGACAGAAGCAGGGTGTGATTCGCTTCTATGGGAAGACAGACTTTGCTCCTGGTAAGGCGGATGCTCTGGGCCCCTGGCAGAGGTTGTGGGGAGGGAAGAAAGCGAGGAACCCAGAGCTCCAAGATCCAGCCAAGCAAGGGCTGTGATTCAGCCTTGACTCTATCCTCAGGGTATTGGTTTGGCATTGAGCTCGACCACCCCACGGGGAAACACGATGGCTCTGTCTTCGGTGTCAGATACTTCACGTGTCCTCCTCGCCACGGGGTCTTTGCACCTGCATCCCGCATACAAAGGTAAGCCCCAGAACCCTGAACACCAACCACCACAAAAAACTCAGTACCCCCAGACCTGAGAGATTCTCCCTGAAAAAACAAAAACAAAAACCCAGGAGCCCATGCAATGCAATGACCTCCCAAACCTAGGAGATCCAGACACACATCCCAGACACTAGAAACCTAGATACCTTAAGATCTAGATAGAGGTTGGAGAGAAACCCAGGATACTTTGGAACACAGACACTGCCTCAGGGACTCCCCGAGACCCACCAGGAGATGGGCAGTCCTTTGGCATTCCAAATCCAGAGACCTGTCTGCCCAGCCAAAGACCAAGAGAGGCTCAGACACAAGAGCCCCCCCACCCCCACCCCAACCCCCACCCTGCTCTGGCCCATTGTCCTCATACTCAGGAAATACTGAAAGCCAAGACTTTAGAAACTCTAAAACAGTGATGACCCTCACTTTATATCACCCCTGCTTGCATCTCCCCTGCAACCTGACATGTACCCTTTGATGTCTCTCCAGAATTGGTGGCTCCACTGACCCCCCCAAGGACAGCGTCACAGCCAAGAAAGTCCAAGTGACCAGTGGGTGTGGGGGCCCTGAAGGGATTAACAGTGGGACTTTGGGGATTTCATGGCCCTGGGAATGCACGAGGTGGGAGGCTCAGAGAAGATTAAGGGGGTCCTAGAGAGGTCTAGGGAGGCCCTGGGAGGGTCTCTAGCCATAGAAACCTAGATTTCTTACCCCTTCCTGACCACAGCTGCTTTTCCCCATAGTGACTCAGCCCAAACGCACATTCCCAACTGTCCGGACTCCCAAGGACATCACATCAGAAAACTCGATCTCCAGGTATGGGGGCAGGAGCCCGCCTTGATTAAACACAGCTTCCCTGAGCCAAAGCTTGGGAAGGCAAGAGTTAGGGCTAGTGGGAGTGGATGTGGAGGGAGAGGGGAAGCCAGAGCTGAGTCCATGGTTGGGGGAGGAGGAAGAGAAGGCAAGTCTGGAATCAAGAGCATGAGTGCGAGTGTGATTTGGGGCATGGTGAGTATAAGCAAGGTGTTGGGGAGATGGATCAGGACTGGAGAGGGGTCAGAGCCAGAGGGGATGGGGCTAGAGGGAAGGAGAAAGATGTCAGGGACAGGGAAAAGTCTCGAATGGATAGAGATTGGAGCCAGGTGGAGGGGATGAGAAGAGGCTTGAGATGGGTAAATATTGGGCCTGAAAAGCAGTTGGGGAAGGGGGACGGCCATGATCAGAGAGGGGCTGGGCAAGATCAAAGATGGCAGTGGGAAAGGGACGGCCGTGATCAGAGAGGGGCTGGACATGAACAAAGATGGCGGTGGGAAAGGG
>NW_020950600.1:2502007-2510575 GCF_900497805.2 Vombatus ursinus | reverse complement strand
TGATCAGAGAGGGGCTGGACATGAACAAAGATGGCGGTGGGAAAGGGACGGCCATGATCAGAGAGGGGCTGGACGTGAACAAAGATGGCGGTGGGAGAGGTTAGGGCCAGGGATGAGAGAGTTGGCATGAGATCATGGGAGGTGGGATGGAGGAGAGGAGAGGGGGCTGGAATGAGAGGCAGCAAGCCTGGTGCCCCCCAGCTTCTTGTGTGCCATGGCTGGTCCCATTTCTCCTCCTAGGTTACTCTTCTGTTGCTGGTTTCCCTGGATGCTTCGGGCAGAAATGCAGTCGTAGGAACCAGGAACTGATGATGGCTCCAGCTACCCCCCAGTATACTGACCCCCTCAAATACAAGTCCCAGCTCACCCCAAATATAACCCCAATTCCCCCCCAGTATCCCACCCCTCTGGATCAGACCCCAGTTAATGTGGGCATCAGTGTCAGAGCTATCCCTTACTTATCACTGACCGTGCTATCCGATATCCCCTCAGAGACACTGACCCTAGAGCAGCCCCAGACGGCCTGAAATGACCCCAAATTGTCCCCTTCTTGGTGAGACCCTTGGTGACCCCCCTCAGTGACTCCCTATAACCCCCCAGTGCCTTGATATTCACAATTAGCCCCTCCCCCTTAGAGAAATCTCTATTTTTAAAGACACTACAACCCCCGGGCCCATTCCTGGACCCCCCACCCAGATCCTGGCCAAGCCCCACACTCACATTAGGGCCCCCAAAGCCGCCTGGGGTGTCACTCACTGACCCGCATGCCTCCTTCCCCCCAACTCAGCATGACATCTCCCTCACCCTGCCTGGCTTCAATAAAGACATTTCTATGGCCAAGGGTCTTTGGGTCACTTTGTTCGAGTTATTGAATCACAGATTCAGAGCTAATAGAGCCCCTCGAAGCTGTGGAGCATAACACTTTCATTTTACAAAGGGAGAAACTGAGGCCAAGAGGGGACATCACTTGCCCAAGGTCACATAGCTAGTAAGTAACTCAGGTCATCCCAAGTCCAGGCCCACCCCTCTGCTCACTACACAGACTCTTTAGCCACACCCCTGTCTCTGTGCCTGCTCATAGGCTCCTCAAGGATGCTTGGGGAAGTCCTGCCTGGGGACCAGCCTGCCCCAGTCTTCTTGCTCCAGACCCTCTAGTCTATGGCGGGGACAGAGAAGGGCTAGGAAACTAGACAGGAAAGTAGGCAGCCCTATCCTCGCTGCCTTCCCACTGACCACCTGGATGGGAACCAAGCCAGGGCAAACAGGCAGAGGGAAAGGGCTGGACGGTAGCAGGGGCAGCTCGGCCTGGCATATCCAAACAGCACATCATGGACGTTTTCAGACTTGCTGGGTCATCATGCATCCACCCCCACCCCAGGGCTCCATCCGTGGCCTCTTCTCTGGTGGTGACTTCACCTAGTTCCATGCATTCCCAGGGTTCTCTGTGCAGATGACTCCCAATTCCATATATCTGGCCCTCATCTCTCCCCTGGGATCCCGTCCCACGTCTCCAGCTTCCTAGGGACATCTCCACCTGGATATCCCATTGGTACCTCAAAACTCAACGTATACAGAAGAACTCATTCCCTTTCCTCTAAAATCCATTTTACAGATATCTTATTTGATCCTCATGACAGCTCTGGGAGGCAAGTGTTATGTTGCCCGTTTTTCAGATGAAGAAACTGAGGTAGACAGGTTAACTGCATTGCCCAGGGTTATATAGCTAGTGAGTGTCTGAGTATCTAGAAAAATTGGAACACATTTTTCAGGCTTGATTTCCTATCCCCTGTATCACCTGGTAATTAGCTGCCAGGTCCTGTCAATTCTGCCTCCAGAACCCCCCCCCCCCAACCCCTTCTCTCCACTCACACAGCCTCTACCCAAGTTCAGACCTTCCATCCTCCCATCCCCTCTCCCCTGGACAACTGCTGTAGCCCGCTGGTTGGTCTCCCCGCTTCCTGTCTCCCCCTTTCTCCAATCCACCCTCCACTCAGCCGCTGAATTAGTCATCCTAGAACACAGCCCTGACCACGCTGCTCCCTACTGCCTCTAGGATTAGATCCAAAGGAATCAGCCTGGCCCTTCCACAATCTGGCTTCCACTTTCCTTGCCAGGTGGATTTCACCTTAGGCCTCATCACCGACTCTGCTCTGGACAAATTAGACTATCAGCGGCTCCCCAACCTTGACGCTTCTCCTCCTTCCCCATGCATTGACGCAAGCCCTGTGACTACAACGCCTCCTCTTCACTTCTTAAAATACTCCAACCACCACTCCGGGGCCACCTGTTCCAAAAGCCTTCCCTCGTCCTCCAGGTGTTAGGGAAGCGCTCATATCACCATGCTCTTGTATTCCTCCGGGTAGAAGGTCATAATAATAACAATAATTAATAATTCCTCTCCATACCACAAATGCCTGGGAGAATTCAACAACGAACAGGATAGGAGCCAAGTTGTTGTCTATAATCGCCTGGCCGTGACTTTTGTTATCGTTGTTCAGTCACGTCTGACTCTTCGTGTCCCCATCTGGGGTTTTCGTGGCAGAGATACTGGAGTGGTTTGCCATTTCCTTCTCCAGCTCATTTTACAGATGAGGAAACTGAGGCAGATATGGTTAAGTGACTTGTCCAGGATCATACAGCTAATAAGCATCTGAGGTCACATTTCAACTCAGGTCTTCTTAACAGTCAAGCCCAGTGCTCTATGCACTATGGCGCCACCTACCAGCCCCGAAGGGTGAAGGTACAAGAATTGAATCAAAAGGCCCTTCTTGGGCTGTATGCACACGTACAGCAAATGGATGAATCTTGTGGTTTTCTTTACAGAAATAGGCAGATATAGGACAGTACTTAGGATCAGGTTTCCACCACCAGAAATTACAAAGAGTTGATCTTTTAAGAGCCCAGGTGCGTTGTTGCAAAGAAACAGTAGAAATTATACCACGTATGCCCACAGGGCACAAAAATTTAATACCTAGAGAGAAATTATCAGGTGGCCAGAATTAGATACCAGATGCTCACTAACCTTCATAGATTAACAGATGACAAATCCCTCAGCTACAAATAGAGACACCAAACTATTTTTGAGAATGCAACAAATAAATTGTACCGGAACTAGAGTATTTTCACAGAAAAAACTGCTGCCCACTAGCACCCAAACAAAATATTGATGCATTAATCATAATAATGATAATAATAGCATTTTATATTTTTATGTTTATTTTCTATTTTTATACTAACATTTAATATTCATATATTTATTTTATATTTCATAACATCATTTATATTTATTTTATTTTTATAATGCCACTTTTATAGTTGTATATTTATTTCATATTTTTATAATAAAATTTTAAATTTATATTTTATTTATATTTATTTTATACATTTATAACATTTTTACATTTATATTTTATATTTTTATAATAGTATTTTTATACTTACATATTTGTTTTACATTTTATAGTAGCATTTTGTATTTTACTTTATATTTTTATAATAACATTTTATATTTTATTTATATTTGATCTATGTTTGTTTTATATTTTTGTGATAGCATTTTATATTTATATTTAATTTATATATTATATTTATTTTCTATCTTTACAATAGCATATATTTTTATAATAGCATTTTATATTTTTATTTTATATTTTCATAATAGCACCTTATATTTTATTTATATTTTTATATTTTATTTTAACTTTTGCAAAGCTCTTTACCTATTTTACTTCATTTAATCCTTATGACAGCCCTTCCTGGGAGGAAGATGCCATTATCATCTCCATTTTACAGATGAGGAAACCGATGCAGAGATTGAGTAACTTGTCCAGGGTCACGCAGCCGCTGAATATCTGAGGCTGGATTTGAATTCAGGTCTTTCTGACTCTAGGTCTGGTGTTCTATACCCTGTACCACCATGCATACTGGTCTATTCAACATAATGATCTATCTCTTTAACTGTAACATAACACTGTCTCCCCACTTCATGCTTTCTCACTGTTCCTGATGCTTAGAATGTCAACCCTCTCTACCTCTGCCTCCTGGCTTACTTCAAGGCTCTGATCAGCTAAATCCCACCTTCTGCAAGAAGCTTTCCCAGATCACCTTTAATGCTAGTGCTTTCACTCTGAGAATATCTCCAAATTATCCCTTCTATACATCTTGCCTGTATGTAGTTGTTTGCATATTGTCTCACCTGTTAGATTCTACATTCCTTTGAAGCAGGGACTGTTTTTTACCATATGTTGTATACCTAGTGCTTAGAACAGTGCCTAGAACAAAGTAAATGCTTAATAAATACTTGTTAACTTGATATATCATCCTGTCTGGCCAGTCTTCCTTTGTCTCCTTTGCTGGGTCTTTCTTGGTCTATATGTCACCCGTCCGCTCACTACAGATATCTCTCACCGCTCTGTCCTGCCTCGTCTTCTCTTCTCTCTGTAACATTTCTCTTGGGGATCTCATCACCTCCCACATATTTAAATTATCATTTCTATGCTGATGATTCTCAGATCTACCTTTCCTGCCCCAATCTCTCTGCTGACCTCCCACCTCTCATCTCCAACTGTCTTTCAGACATTTAGAACTGAAAGTCCAGCAGGTAATATGTCCAGTTAAACTCAATATGTCCAAAACAGAACTCATTATCTTCCTCCCTAAACCCTCTTCCCCCACCTTCCCTTTTCCTGTAGAGGGCAACACCATCCTCAGGTTGGCAGCAAAGGAATCATTCTCTTCCATCCCCCATATCAAATATGGTGCCAAGGTGTGTCAATTTCACCTTTGCAGTATCTCTTGTAGATTTCACCTCTGCAACATCTCTCCAGGCCCCCTCCTTTCTTTCCTCTGACTCTCTCACTTCTCTGGTATAGATCCTCATCACCTCATGCCTGGACCATTGCAATAGTGGCTGGTGGGTCTGCCTGCCTCAAGTTTCCCTCGACTCCAGTCCATCCTCCATTTAGACATTAAAGTGATTTTTCTAAAGTGGAGGTCCAACCATATAACCCCTAAAAGTTTATTTACCATATAAATGTATTTATCCAGTAAACTCCAGTGTCTCCTATCATCTCCAGGATCAAATACAAAAATGCTCTGGCTGGTATCTGAAGCCCTTCATAATCTGGCCCCACACCATGTGGGGGTGCTGGGTAGTGCCACACTGGGCCTGGCGTCAGGATGATCTAAATTCTAAATACAGCCTCAGACACTCATTAGCTGTGTGACTCTAGGCAAGTCACTTAGCCTCTGTTTGCCTCAGTTTCTTACACTGTAAAATGGGGATAATAATAGCACCTACCTCCCAGGGGTTGTGGGATTTTTTTTAACAAGTGAATGTTTGCAAAATACCTGACATAGTAGGTGCTTAATGTTCATTGATGGACTGTCTGCTACTGGACTTATCCCAGAGATGTTTGAGTCTTAAAGAGGAGCTTCTACTGCAACCCTTTTAATCTAATTATCAAGCATAGTCACTTTATCCACATACCCTACAGCCTATTAATATAAAACGAGAAAGAATTACAACGAAATAGGGGATATTCGTTCCAGAAGTGTTTCTATTGGAACTCCTTCAAAAATAAAAGATGAGAATATGATATGATATATGAATATGATGATGTTGATGACATCATAATCTGGCTGTTACCAAGGCTTTATTTGTACAACTTTTAACATTTTAACTTTATTCTCATAATAAGGTAATACAGCTATTATGATCTTCATTTTACAGATGAGGAAAACTGAGGGCTTCCCTTGACATTTGTACACTAAGCATATGGCTAGCACCGTTAAGGCCACATGACGTGACGTAAGATGATGTGTCTGTTTTTTTCCAGACCTTAAAGCTTTCTCATTGGTCCTTGGGCTTGAAGCACCAACACGTGAAGAGAGGGATGGGGGCGGGTAAACCGAGAGGTGCAAGCATGGCGATTGGCCAAGATTTGAAGAAAGCCAGCCTCCATATTCTTTCCATTGACTGACTGAAGAGTAAGGAGAGGCGAGAGGGCAGTGTTTGGGTTCCCGAGGATTGGACAGTTCTAAGAGGAACCCCGCCTCCTCCATGGTCCATTGGTCAGGCTCTCTGGAACACCGCCTTTCCCTGGGAGGCGAGTAGAGAAGGCTGTGTGAGGGCGGGCCCCGGTAGTATCTAGACATATGATTGGGTAAGAATGTGGCCGCGAACCGTCCATTGGAAAGAACAGGTGTCTGTTTCAGAGTCCGGAAGTCGCGATGGCCGTGGTCGAGACCATTGAGAGAACAACGCGAGGGGTGAAAATAGAATCGAGGTTGAAGGCCTAACAGAGCCGGGCCGCTGGCCGGCTGAGGGTGAGACCCAAGAGGGATGGAGGTCGGGAAGTGGCTTACTAACAGGGAATAAATTAGTTCTGGGGATCAGCAAATGAACTCGTCCTAGGAGAGGAGGGAAGGAGTGGGTTGGTCCAAGATTTGTGAGTGAACTTAGTTGTAAGAGGGGTGTACGTCGACCAATGGTTTAGTCCAGGATGGGGGTGGTGGCGAGGAACAGTTTGGTTCAGGAAGGGCGGGGAAAGCGGGGAGTGGTTTGGTCCGGGATGGGGGTGGCGGCGAAGAATGGTTCGATCCAGAATGGGCGGGGAAAGGTTTGGTCCCCGATGGGCGGGGGAAAGCAGGGAATGGTTTGGTCCAGGATGGGGGCGGGGCGCCACTGGTTTGGTCCTGGGTGGGGGGAGGGGAGGAATAGGTTGATCCAGGAAAGTGGGAGGAGGGAGGGGGAATGGCCCTGGGATGAATTGGTCCAGGATGGGGAAGAATGTTTAGTCCAGGATAGTGGGGGCAGGGAGGAGGTTGGGGGAAGGGGAGATGGTGGAGGGGGGCGTTGGTCCAGGGGTGTTGGAGTAGAGGATTAGTTCTAGGTGGGGAAGAATGGATTGGTCCAGAATAGTTGGGGGAGGAGTGAAGGGATGTGGGGGGGAGGGGATGGTTTGGGGGGACTGAGAATGGGTTGGGGAGTTGATCTGGGATGGGAAAGGGAATTGGGGGCTAGGGAGAATGGGTTGGTCTGGGTTAGTAATGTGGGAGACAGGTCTTGGAATGGTGGAAGGATTATGGGGGGTGAAGAATGGTCCAGGATGGTTGGGGGGAGGGGTGGAGAATGGGGTAGCAGGGGGCAGGGAATGGGGGGCAGTGTTTGAAGGTCATGGGTGGTGGTGGGGGAAGCTGAGAAGGGAATGGGGGGGAGCAATGGCGATGTCTGTTTTCCTGCCTTCCCCAGCAGCAATGGAGGAGTTGGATGCGGTGATACCTTCGCTGGAGCCCTTCAGGGTAGAGCAGGTGAGGGGGAGCCTGAGAAGGGGCAGGCGGCCCGGTTCCAGGTCAGCCTCACATCTCCATCTCTCTCTCCCTCTCTCTCTCTCTCTCTCTCCCTCTCTCTGTCTCTCTCACCTCTCTCCCTCCTCTCTCTCCTCTCTCTCCCTCTCTTTCTCTCTCTCTCCCCCTCCTCTCCCTCTTTCTTTCCTCTCTCTCTCTCTCTTCCTCTCTCAGTCTCTCACCTCTCTCCCTCCTCTCTCTCTTCTCTCTCCCTCTCTCTCCCTCCCTCCCACACACAGGTTCCACCCATCATCTACTATGTCCCAGATTTCATCTCTGAGCAAGAAGAGACCCAGCTGCTCCGACAGGTGACGACTGATTCCCACCTCCAAACTCTTATGCTTCAGCTCCTGGTCTCTTTGCTGTTCTTTTATTGTGGAAATCCACCTCCCACCTGTGTGCCTTTGTACAGGCTGCCCACTCCATGCTCCCTCCCTCCCTCCCACAAGCATTTATTCCTTGAAGGCTCAGTTCACCCGCCATCTCCTGTGGGAAGCTTTTCCTGGTCCCCCTGGTTGTTAGCATTCTCTTCTCTCCTCACATTAGTGTGTATACATATTTGTACCCTCCTTGAGGGCAGGGACAGTTCATAGGTTTCCTTTGTATCTCTGGCACCTTGCACAATGCCTGGCATATAGGTAGTGGATTGGATTGGTTCTGGCCAGGGTCATGCTGTGGTCATAGGACGACTCCAGGGTCAGTCCAGTGTCCCAGGGTCACACTCTGATCACCCCTGTTAGGTGTATGAGGCTCCAAAGCCCAAATGGACACAGCTTTCTGGGCGGAAATTACAGAACTGGGGTGAGTGCTTCCCTGACCCTCCACCATGAACACACACCCACAGGTGGGATCTGGAGGGAGAGGGTGGGTATCCGTGGCTCTAGATCTCAACCCTCCCAAGATACTTGGGCCTCGCCTAGAGGCCTTCTGTGGTCCCAGGGATATCTAGAGAGGCTCCCTTGCTCCCTGGGAGTGACAAGTCACATCCTTCTTCTGCCTTGCATTGATCCTCCCCAGGTGGGCTCCCCCACCCAAAGGGGATGGTCCCTGAGCAGCTGCCTCGGTGGCTCCAGCACTGGGTGGACGCTGTCTCTAGTCTCGGCCTCTTCGGGGGTGCCCAAGCTAATCATGTGCTGGTGAATGAGTACCAGCCAGGAGAGGGCATCATGGTAAGTCAGAGCCCCTGAACATATGAGTGTGTAACCTTCTCACACCCAGCCA
>NW_020950600.1:2496844-2501997 GCF_900497805.2 Vombatus ursinus | reverse complement strand
TCAGAGCCCCTGAACATATGAGTGTGTAACCTTCTCACACCCAGCCACTGTACCCACAGAGAGGGCATTATGGGAAGTCAGAGCCCCTGAATATACAGGTATATAACCTTCTTAGTTCCCTCAGACACTGGATCTCCTGACACCCCCTCCAAATGGCATCCTCCAGGCCAGGCCTGCACAACCTGGGACCAGCTTACAGCCCGAGGGCTGCTTGCAGCAGGCCAAAAGATTTCCTGTTCATACAAAGGATGTTTTCCTCTGCATTTTTCGAGTGCTACAAGTGGCCCTAGGGCCCAGGTTGTGCAGGCCTGCCCCAGGCGCTCTCCAGGCACCATCCTGGGGAGCTGCCATATCTGGGAGGAAATGAAAAGATCAGACAGGCTGCACATCTGGGGCTTTTCTTTATTGAGTTGATTCCAGCCCTGGAAGTGAATGAAAGAGAAGAAAGCCCCCAATGAAGCCCCTCACCTAGGGGGTGTGGGAGGAGAACTGAGAACTGGGTGAAGGTCCAAAGAGCAGAAACGGGAAGCGCCGGGGCTTCTCTGCCCAGCCTCCGGTGGAGAAGAATCTGGAAGGAGGAGGTAGTCCTTAGGGTCAGGCCCTAGAGAAATGCCAAAGAGCTTAGTGCAAAGGGCATGGGGGGATTAGGTGCCCTTCGAGAGGGATCAGAGGAGTCAGTGGTAGGGAAGTCAGCTGGGAGGGGAGGGAGAGGAGGGCTCCAGAGCTTGGGGAGGGTCTTCTGTTTTAGGCTTGGGAGACAGGGCTGCGATCTTGGGCTGAAAGGAAGGAACCAGAGGGACTGAAGGTGCCAGAGACAGGAAATGACAGGGCTGTGGCTGGAGCCATGGAGAGCCTGGACAGAGACCGAGTGTCGGAAAGCGCCCCGGGCACCAGTGGAATGCCCGCTCCTGGAGGGCAGGCCACCTTATGTGTAGTAACTTCTTTGATCCTCACAACAACCCAGGGAGGGACGTGCTCTTAGGATCCCAGCTCTACAGATGGGGAAACCAAGGCACAGACCAGTTAAGTGATCACATAGCCAGTAAGCTTCTGAGGCAGGATTTGAACTTGGCTCTTCCTGACTGCCCACTGTGCCACCTAGCTGAAGAGTGGGCAGGGGGACAAGGGAAGAGGACACTAGGAGTTCAGAATCTTGGGGTGCAGCATCGGAGAGTGATGGTGAGGGCTTGGGGGTCCAGCTGACTGGGGTGGAGGGCCAAGAAGACCCAGGAGACGTGAGGCCTGAATTGAAATCCCCAAAGCTGGGGGGGGGGGGGGGGGGGGGCGGGGGGGGGGGGGCCGGGGAAGTGGTGGGGGCGATGGATGTCCAGTCATGGGGTGATCAGATCAGTAGAGAGTCGGGGGGTGTGGAGGTCAGAGGAGAGACTGTCCAAGAGGAGAGGTCCTGAATGTGCCCTCCCCAGGTGCTTCCCTGGGGGTGCTCTCAGATGTCCTCCTTGAATATGCCCGGAGTGCCCCTCCCATCCCAACATGCCCACTGGGTGCCCCATGGTTATTCCTGTAAGTGCCCTCCAGATAGACTTGCCATCCCTGCCCCCACTGCCCACGGGGGTCTAAGGTCTGGGTCCTGAGTTCCCTCTTCTGGCTCTGCCCACCCCCAGCCCCATGAGGACGGCCCTCTGTACTACCCGACGGTCAGCACCATCAGCCTTGGCTCCCACACTGTCCTAGATATGTACCTGCCCCGAGGGCCTGAGCTGGAGAAGGACCCTCGAGAGGAGCAGGTGAGGGGCCGGTGAAGGGAGGGAGTTGGGACCCCCTGGAGCCCGCCAAGCTGACAGGGGCCATCCTCCACCCTTGCCCTTTCTGCTCTCCAGCCCCAGCCTCTCCCCAAGTTCTCGCTGCTGCTGGAGCCCCGAAGCCTCCTGGTCCTCCGAGGTGAAGCTTACACCCACCTCCTCCACGGCATCCGCCCGACATCGATAGACGCTCTGACTGAGACCCCCGTGGCCAATGCTGCTGCCTGCCCCTCGGCCCAGCCTGACGCCCTGCTCCCCCGGGGCACGCGCGTCTCCCTCACTATTCGAAGGGTCCCGCGAGTGCTCCGGACCAGCCTCTTGCTGAGCAAGAAATCTCGAAGCACCAAGTGAACCCAGAGATCTCCAAGCACCAGGAAGGCAGTTGACCATACAACTTTTCCTGTCTGCCTCACTACTCCTGGGTCTGAGTCAGCAGAAAGAATTTAGGGAGAAAGCAGTCCCATCGCAGTCATTGGGGAGGTGATTCTGCCTGCCAAGTTCCCATCCTGGTTCAGGAATAAACTACAATTACCTCGAGCTTTTAGATTCATTGGGGGTTGGACGCCTGTGTCCCTGCAGAGGCAGGGTTGGGAGCAGGTGCGGGTATCCTGAAGGAGGTTGGGGCGGGGCGGTGGGCAAGATGCCTGCAGAGGCTGAGGGTGGGGGAGACCAGATACCTGATCACCGAGGAAGGAGGCGGGGAGGAGGGAGCAAGACACCTGGTCCCTGAGGGAGGAGGCAGAAGCAGGGGGGTGGGGCAGGCACCTGGTCACTGACGGAGGATATAGAGGCTGGGGGGATGGTCAGACACTTGATCAGTCACTAAGGGCAAAGGCTGGGGGGTGGGGCAGACACCTGGTCAACGAGTGGGGAGGCAGAGACTGGGGAGGTGGGGCAGACACCTGGTCACTGAAGGAGGATATAGAGACTGGGGGGGAGGGGGCAGACACTTGGTCAGTCACTAAGGGCAGAGGCTGGGAGGGGAGACACCTGGTCACTGAGGGAGGATATAGAAACTGGGGGGACAGACACTTGGTCACTGAGGGGGGAGGCAGAGGCTAGGGGGTGGGGCAGACACCTGGTCACTGAGGGAGGATGTGGAGGCTGGGGAGGGGGCAACCAGGAGCTTGAGGCCCTGCAGGGAAATGGACCTCCAGATCCCCAGGAGCCAGAGGGAAGGCCAGTCTTCAGGAATGAAGGGGTTAACTTGCCCAAGCGTCACCTGAGCTGGGCATAGAGTTTCCTGGGTGCTGGCTCCACCCCAGTTCGGGGGGAGGGGAAGGGGAAGGGAAAGGTCTCAGGCCTCCCTGAGGAGACATCCCTGTCCTGGGTGAGACTTTGGAGAGCCCTGTGAAGGGGCTGGGCCTTTTCCTTGGAGGATAGGAAGTTGGGAGATAGGATGCTTGGGTCCCAGGCAGGGGCACCTAGCAAGAAATGTTCCACCCCCTTCCAGCCCCTGTCCCTGTAGGATCCCAGTTGTCATCAGGGACCCTGGCATCTGCCCCTCGGGAGGCTGGCACCCAGAATCCCATTTATTTCCCCCTTAACCCTTGTATCCAGATACCCCTTCTCACTTCCCCCTCCCCTCCAGGCCCTGGAGGCCCACCCTAGACTTGGACTCCCTGAACCTTCCCACTCCCCGCTCCCTGCTCCCCCGCTCCCTGCAGCAGATGCCTGGACCTTGGCCCCTGCTGGGAGCAGTTGCTGGTCCTGCCTAACTCAGCAGCTCCAGGTATGGTGGGGAGAGAGAAGAGGACGAGAGTGGCAAGCTGGCTTTCAGGTGGGAAGGTTTGGAGGAGAGGCTTGGAAGGAACGTCTAGGAAAACTTACAGAACTGGACTCCAGGGGGAGGATGGTGGATCTGTGCTCTGCCCTCAGGGTCCTTGGAGGAGATCTTCACACCTGTGGCTGGCCCAGCTGGGACAAGAGGCTGACACCTGGGTCCATGAGTGGGTCCCCCCAAACCCTGAGGGTGCAGGGGATGGGACCTAGACCTTTGGGTCTCCTGAGGGTTGGTTTAGGTTCTGGTGCTGCACACCTGGTTCCTCATGGGAGGAGATGGAGGCTTGGCCATCGGGGTCCTAGGAGAGTTGCTAGGATCCTGCCCACTTGGGTCCCTGGGGGAATGGCAGCCTGTTCTAGACAGGGAAGAGAGGGGCTGGTGGTCCCAGACACCTGGGTGCCCGAGATGGTGGGCCAAGCCTATCCTGGAAGCATGGGTCCACACAGAGGTGCCAGCTGACCGGGGTCGCTCCGGATTGGGGGGGAGGGACTGGTCTCCAGTGTCTGGGTTCCCCCTAGGCCTTCCTGGTTAATGATCAGCCAGCAGCAGAGCAGGCGGGGTCCTGCTGGTGTCCAGGGAGAGTCCGATGCGATGCGGAGGAAGGAGCCCTGGAGCACAGCCACCCTTGGGGAGGGCAGGGTGACCCCAACTGTCTACTGTGAAGGCATCTTCCGGCGCCTCAATAGGCGTCGTGGCCAGCTGATTGCCTACAGCCTGGTATGGACCACTGAGGCTCTAGTACCGCCCCCTCCCCTACCCCCCCAAGCTGTGATCCCTGACAGCCCTTTAACCTCAACCCCTCTCTGATCCCAGCCCTTCCAAATGTAACCCACTGGGACCCCTGACCCTGTCCCTGTTGCCTCTTAGCATCATCTACTTACGCCCTCCCCCTCCCACTATGACTCCTGCGTATAACCATCTGTGATTCCCCCAGCCCCTCTGATCCTTGACCCCTTACCCCTGACCTCTGCTTCCAGGTGTTTGAGGACCCTGCCTCAATCCAAGATCCAGACTCAGACACTGACTCAGATGGGCCGGGGCCTGGCCCGAGGGTTGGGATTGGGAGCGAGAGGGGTGGTCCCCCACAGGAAGGTCCCATAGCCGAGCTGGAATGGGACCCCACTGGGGATGTGGGGTGGCTGGGTGCCCTCAGGAGCAGGAGAGTCTGGACACCGGGGTCCCCCTGTGAAGTGTGTGGACATGCTGAGCCCCTGGGGGTGAGTGAGAGCTGGGCCGGGGCAAGGGCAGGGTGGTGGCCTGTGGCCTTGGAGGGCTGGGGCCAGGGTCTGGGGCACACAGCCTCAGAGGATGGGGAACGGGGCTGCAGGGGTCCAGACTCTGGGACAGGTTCTTCCAGCTCAGCTTGGAGCCCCCACCCCTGAGAGGTTTTGCTCTCTTGCAGAAGAGCTGAGCGCAATGTCTGCCTCTCTCCAACCTTGTCTCCTTCCCTTTGTGTCTGATGACCCTCCCCAGGGAGACTCTTGTCTCTCCCATCATCCTCCTGTGATGCCTTATCTATCTGTCCTTCCTGTGAGCCCTGTCCCCAGCTTTCTGATTCCCCGACTCTCTGTCTTTGTCTTTGTCTCTGTGTCTGTCCGTCCTCCCTTCCT